>NW_027552626.1:0-232179 GCF_045843805.1 Urocitellus parryii | reverse complement strand
TAATCCGAACCCTAACCCTAACACTAACCCTAACCCGAACTCGAACCCTAACACTAACCCTAACTCGAACCCTAACACGAACCCTAACCCTAACCCCAACCTGAACCCTAACATTAACCCAAACCCTAACCCTAAACCTAACCCAAACCTAACCCTAACCCGAACCCTAATCCTAACCCTAAACCTAAACCTAACCCTTACCCTAAACTGAACCCTAAACCTTACCCTAACCCTAACCCTAACCAGAACCCTTATCCTAACCCTAACCAGAACCCTAACCCGAACCCCAACCCTACCCCTAACCCGAAACGTAACTCGATCCTAAACCTAACCCTAAACCTAACCCTAACCCTAACCCTAAACCTAACCAAAACCCTAATCCTAAACCTAACCCTCACCCTAACCCTAACACGAACCCTAACCCTAACCCTAAAACTAAACCTAAACCTAATCCTAACCCTAACCTAACCCGATCCCGAACCCTAAACCTAACCCTAACAATAACCTTAACCCGAACCCGAACCCTAACACTAACTCGAATCCTAACGCTAACCCTAATCCTAACCCTAACCCGAACCCAAACCATAACCCGGACCCTAACACTAACCCTAACTCTAATCCGAAACCTAGCTCTAACCCGAACCCTAACCCGAACCCTAACCCGAACCCTAACCCTAACCCTAATCCAAAACCTAAACCTAACCCAAAACCTAACCCGAACCCAAACCCTAACCCTAACCCTAACCTTTACGCTAACCCCAACACAAACCCGAACATTAACCCTAACCCTAACTCTAAACGGAACCCTAACCCTAACGCTAACCCTAATCATAACCTTAACCCAAACCCTAAACCTTGCCCTAACCCTAAGCCTAACTCTAACCCGAACCCTAACCAAAACCGAACCCTAACCATAACCCTAACACTAACCCTAAAACTAACCCCAACCCTAAACCTAATCCTAAACCTAAATCTAACCCTAACCCTAACACTAACCCGAACCCTAACCCAAACCGATCCCGGACCCTAAACTTAACACTAACTCGAACTAGTAGCTGAACCCGAAACCTAACCCTAACCCTAACCCTATACCTAAACCTAACCCTATCCTGAACCCTAACCCTAACCCTAACCCTAACCCTAACGCTAACCCTAACCCTAACATGAACCCTAATCCTAACCTGAACCCTAATCCTAACCTGAACCCTAACCCGAACCCTAACCCTAAACCTAACCCTAAACCTAACCCTAACCAAAATCCTAATTATAACCCTAACACTAACCCTAAGCCTAACCGTAACCCTAACCCTAACGCTAACCTAACCAGAACCTGAACCCTAACCTGAACCCTAATCCTAACCCTAACGCAATCCCAAACCTAACCCTAACCCTACCCTAATCCTAACAGTAACCCTCACCCTAACCCTAACTCAAATCCTAACCCAAACCCGAATCCTAACTCTACACCTAACGGTAACCGTAACCCTAACCCGAACCATAACCCTAACCCTAACCCTAATTGTAACACTAACCCAAACCCAAACCCGAACCTAACCCTAACGCTAACCCTAAACTAACCCTAATACTCACCCTAACTCAAACCCTAATTCTAACCATAAACCTTACCTGAAGCCAAACCCTAACCATAACCCTATACCTAACCCAAATCCTAACATGAACCGATCCCTAACCCGAAACCTAACCCTAACCCTAACCCTAACCGAACCCAATGCATAAACCGAACCCTAACCCTAACCCTAACCCTAACCCTAACCCGAAACCTAACCCTAACCCTAATGCTAACCCTAACCCTTCCCAAACCCTAACACTAACGCTAACCCTAACCCTAACCCGAACCCAAACCGTAACCCTAACCCTACTCCGAACCCTAATCCTGAACCTAACCCTAACACTAATCCGAACCCTAACCATAACCCTAACCCTAACCATAACCCTAATCCTACCCTAACCTAACCAGAACCCGAACCCTAACCCTAACCCTAACACTAAGCCTAACCCTAGTCGAACCCTAAACCGAACCCGAACTCGAACCCTAAACACTAATGCTAACCCTAAAACTAACACTAAGCCTTACCCTAACCCAAACTCTAACCCGAAACCGCATCCTAACCCCAACCCAAACCCTAACCCTAACTCGAAACCAAACCCTAACCATGACCCTAACCGTAACCCTAACCTTAACCCGAACCCTAACGGTAACCCGAACCCTAAGCCTAACCCTAAACTTAACCTGAACCCTAACCCTAAACCTAACCCTAACCCTAATTCTAACCCGGACAGAACCCGAACCCTAACGTTAACCATAACCCTATCCAGTAGGTGAACCCAAAACCTAACCCTAACCCTAACCCTAACCCTAACCCTAACACGAACCCAATCCTAACCCGAACACTAACCCGAAACCTAACCCCTAACCCTAACCCTAACTCTAAACCGAAACCTAAACCTTACCCTTACCCTAACCCTAACAATAACCCTAACCCTAACCATAACCATAACCTGAACACTAACATGAACCCGAAACCTAACCCGAACCAGAATCCGAACCCTAACCCTAAAGCTAATCCTAAAAATAACCCTAACCCCAAACCCTAACCTTTACCCTAACCCTAACCGTTACCCTAACCCTAACCCTAACGCTAACGCTAAAACTACCCCAAACCCTCACCCTAACCCGAAACCTAACCCTAACCCTAACCCTAACTCTAATCCTAACCAGAACCCGTACCCTAACCTGAAGCCTAACCGTAACCCTAACCCTAAACCTAGCCCTAACCGTAACCGAAACCGAACATTAACTAGAACACTAACCCTAACCCTAACCCGAACCGTAACCCTAACCCAAACCCTAACCCTAACCCTAACCTAACCCCAACCCTAAACCTAAGCCTATCCCTAAGCATAACCATAAACCTAACCCTAACCCTAACCCTAACCCGAACCCTAACCCTAACCCTAACCCTAAACCTATCCCTAACCCTAATCCTAATGCTAACCCGAACCCTAACCCGAACCCTAACCCTAACCTTAACCCTAACCAAAACCCTAAAACTAACCCTATAACTAATCCTAACCCAAACCGTAACTTAACCTGAACCCTAACCCGAACCCTAACACTAACAGTAACGCTATCCGTAACCCGAACAATAACATGAATCCGAACCCTAACCCGAACACTAACCCAAACCCTAACCCTATCCCGAACCCAAACCATAACCCTAACACTATCCCTAACCCTAACCCTAACCCAAAGCCGAATATTAACCCTAACCATAACCTTATCCCTTAACCATAACCCTAACCCTAACACGATCCCTAACCCTAAACTTAACCCTAAAACTAACACGAACCCTAATCTTAACCCGAACCCTAACCCGAACCCTAAATCTAACCCTAACCCTATCAAAAACCCTAATCTAAGCCTAACCCTAACCCGAACCCTAACCCGAACCCTAATCCTATCCCTAACCTAAACAAAACCCGCACACTAACCATAACCCTAACCCTAACCCAAACCCAAGCCTGAACCCTATCCTGAACCCTAAACTTACTCCGAACCGAAACCTAACCCCCAACCCTAACCCTAAACATAACCCTATTCCTAACAGTAACCCCTCACCCTAACAATAACTCTAATCCTAACAAGAATCCCGAACCCTAACCCTAACCCTAATCATAACCCGAACCTGATCCCTAACCCTAATGCTAACCCTAAAACTATCCCTAACACTAACCCTATCCCATACCCTAAACCTAACCCTAAACTTCACCTAAACCTAACCCTAATCCGAACCCTAAACCTACCCAAACCCTAACCAACCCTAACCTAACCCGAACCCGAACACTAACCCTAACTCTAAAACTAACCCTAACCGTAACCGGAACCCGAAACCTAAACCTAACCCTAACCGTATCTGAACCCTAACCCGAACCCGAACCCAAACCCTAACACTAATACTAAACCTAAAATTAACCCTAACCCTAACGCTAACCCGAACCCTAACCCGAACCCTAACCCTAACAGTAACCCTAAACAAAACCCTAATCCTAACCCTAACCCTAACCCGAACCCTAACCCAAACCCTAACCCTAACCCTAACAGTGATCCTCACCCTAACCCTAACTCTAATCCTAACCCGAACCCGAACCCTAACCCGAAACCTAACCCTAAACCTAACCCTAACCATAACCCTAACCCAAAACCTTTTCCTAAACCTAATCCGAATGATAATCTGAAACCTAACCCTAAACCTAAACCTAACCCCCACCCTAACCCTAACCCTAACCAGAACCCGAATCCTAACCCTAACACTAACCTAACCCTAACCCTATCCGAACCCTAAACCGAACCCTAACCCTAACCCTAACCCTAATCCTACCCTGACCCTAACCGGAACCCGAACCCTAACCCTTACCCTAACCCTAACCCTTACTGAAACCTAACCTGAACCTGAACCCAAACCCTAACACGAATGCTAACCCTGAAACTATCCCTATCCCTAAATCTACACGGTACTCTAACCCGAACCCGAAACCTAACCCTAACCCTAACCCTAACCCTAACTTGAACCCGAAACCTAACCCTAAAACGTACCCTAAACCTAACCATAAGGCTAAACCTAAATCAAGCCCGATCATTAACTCTAACCCTAACCCTAAACCTAACCCTAACCCTAACCCGAACCGTAACCCTAACCCAAACCTTAACCCTAACCCTAAAATTAACCCGAACCCTAACCCTAACCGTAACCCTAACCTGAACCCTATCCCTAACCCAAAACCTACCTCTAACCTAACCTGAACCCTAACCCGGACTGAAACCGAACCCTAACCTTAAACCTAACCCTAACCAGTAGCCGAACCCGAACCCTAAACCTAACCGTAACCCTAACCGTAACCCTAACACTAACCAAAACCCTAATCCTAACCCGAACCGTAACCCGAACACTAAACCTAATCCTAACGCTAAACAAAACCCTAATCCTAACACTAACCCTAACCCTAACACTAAACCTAACCTTACCCGAACCCGAACACTAACCCTAAACCTAATCCGAACCCTAAATGAACCCGAACCCTAACCCTAACCCAAACCCTAACCCAAACCCTAACCCGAAAAGTAACATTAAACCGAACACTAAACCGTACCTTAACCCTAACCTTAACCCTACACCTAACCCTAACCCTAACCCTAACCTGAACCCTAAATCAAACTGTAACCCTAACCCCAAACCTAACCATAACCCGAACCCTAACCCTAAAGCTAACACAAACCCTAACCATAACCCTAAACTGAACCCTAAACCTTACCCTAACCCTAAACCTAAACCTAACCCGAACCTAACCCTAACCCTAACCCTAACCCTAACCCTAACCTTAACCCTAACACTAACCCTAACCCGAACCCGAAACCGAACCCTAACCCTAACCCTAATCCTAACATTAACACTAACCCTAACAAAAACACGAAATTTAACCCTCACCCTAAACCTAAACCTAAACCTAAACCTAACCCTACCGGAACCCTAACCCTAACACGAACCGTAACCCAAACCCTAACCCTAACCCTAACCCTAACCCTAACCTAACCCGAAACCGAACACGAACCCTAAACCTAATCCTAACCCGAACTCGAAACCTAACTCAAACCCTAACCCTAACACTAACCCTAAACCTAACTCGAACTCGAACGATAACCGTAACACTAACCCTAACCCTAACATTAACACTAACCGTAATCCTAACCCGAACACTAACCCTAACCATAAACCTAAACCTAACCCTAAACCTAACCCTAACCCAAAGCCGAAGCCTAACCCTAACCCTAACCCTAGCCTTAACCCTAAACTTAACACTAACCGTAATCCTAATCCGAAAACTAACCCTAACCCTAACACTAACCCTAACCCTAAACCTAAACCTAACCATACCCGAACCCAAACCCTAACCCTAAACCTAACCCTAACACTAAACCTAAACCGAACCCTAACCCTAACACTAAACTTAACCCTATCGCGAACCCTAACATGAACCCGAACCCTAACGCTACCCCTAACCCGAACCCTAAAACTAACTCAACTCTAAAGCTAACCCTAACCCGAACTCGAACCCTAGACCTAACCCTAACCCTAACCAGAACCCAACCCCTAACCCTAACCCTAGCCCGAACCCTACCCTAACCCTAACCCTAACCCTAAATCAAACCTAACCCTATCCTGAATCCAAAACCTAACCCTAACCCGAACCCATGCCCTAACCCTTATCCTAACATTAACCTAACCGTAACCCGAACCCTAACCCGAACCTAACCCGAACCCTAAACCTATCCCTTACCTTAACCATAATCCTAACCCTAAATCTAACCCGAAGCCGAACCCTAACCCTTACCCTAACCCTAACCCTAACCCTCACCCAAAATCTAACCAAAACCCTAACCCTAAACCTAACCCTAACACTAACCATAAACATAACCCTAACCCGAAACCGAAACCGAACCCGAATCCTAACCCTAACCCAAACACGAAACCTAACTCTAACCCTAACCCTAGCACTAACCCTAACCCTAACATTAACACTAACCCTAATCCTACACTGAACCCTAAACCTAACCCTAACCCTAACCCTAAACCTAACCCTAACCCGAACCTTAACCCTAACACTAACCCTAACCCTAACCTAAACCTAACCCTAACCCTAACCCGAACCAGAACCCGAACCCTCACACTAACCCTAACCCTAACCCTAACATTAACACTAACCCTAATCCTAACCCGAAACCAAACCCTAAGCATAACCCTAACCCTAACCCTAACCCTAACTCTAATCCTAACACTAACCCTAACCCTAAACCTAACCCGAACCCTAACCCAAACCCTAACACTAACCGTAATCCTAAACCTAACCCTAACCTTAACACTAACCGTAATCCTAACCCGAACATTAACCCTAATCCTATCCCTAACCCTAAACCTAAACCTATCCCTATCCCGAACCCGAACCCCTAACCCTAACGCGAATCCAAACCCTAACACAAACCCTAACCCTAAACTTAACCCTAAACCTAACCCTAACCATAAACCCTAACCCTAAACCTAACCATAACCCGAACCCGAACCCTAACCTAACCCGAACCGTAACCGTAACCCTAACCCTAACCCTAACCTTAAACCTAACCCTAACCCTGAAGTCTAACCCTAACTCTATCGCTAACCCTAAACCTATGCCGATCCCTAAACCTACCCTAAACCGAACACAAACCCGAACCCTACCCTAACGCTAACTCTCACCCTAACCCTAACCAGGACCCTAACCGTAAACCTTACCCGAAAAATAACCCTAAAACTATCCCTAACCATACCGAAACCCGAACCCTAAACCTAACCATAACCCTAACATTAACACTAACCCTAATCCTAACCCGAACCCTAACGCTAACCTGAACAGTAACCCTAACACTAAACCTAACCCTAACTCAAACCTGAACCCTAACCCTTACTCGAACCCGAACCCTACCCTTACCCTAAACCTAACCCTCACCTGAACCCTAATGCTAACCATAACCCTAAAACTTAAACCTAACCCTAACCCGAACCCGAACACTAACCCTAACCGAACCCTAACCCTAACACTAAACCTAACCCTAACATTAACACTAACCCTAATCCTAACCTGAACATAACCCTAATCCTACCCTAACCCGAACCCGAACCCTACCCTAACCCTAACCCAAACCCGAATCCAAACCCGAACCCTAATCCTAACAGTAACCTTAACATTAAAACTAACCCTAACCCTAACCATAACCCTAAACCTAACCCTAACCCGACCTGAACTCTAACCCTAACCCCAACCCGAACCCTAACCCTAACCTTAACCCAAATCCTAACATTAACACTAACCCTAATCCTAACTCTCACCCTAACCCTAAACCTAACCCTAAACCTAACCCTAACCCTAACCCGAACCCGAACTCTAATCCTAACTCGAATCCTAACCCTTACTCTAACCATACACCTAACCCTAACACTAACCCTAAATCCTAAACCTAACCCGAACACGAACACTAACCCTAATTCTAAACCTAACTGTAAACCTAACCAGAACCTGAACCTGAAAACTAACCCTAACCCTAACCCGAACCCGAACCCGAACCCAACCCTAACCCTAACCCGAATATTAAAACTAACCCTAATCCTTACCCGAACCCTAAACCTAATTCTAAACCTAAACCTAACCCTAACCTAACCCTAACCCTAACCCGAAACCTTACCCTAACCCCACCCTAAACCGAACCTGAACCCGAACCCGAACCCTAACCCTAACACTAACCCGAACCCTAACCCCAAACCTAACCCTAACACTAACCCTAACCCGAACCCGAACCCTAATGTTAACCCTAACATTAACACTAACCCTAAACTTAACCCTAACCCTAAGCCTAACCTGAACACGAACCCTAACCCTAACCGGAACGAGAAACGTAATGCTAACACTAACATTAACACTAACCATAAACGAAACCCTAACCGTAACCCGAATCCGAACCCCGAACCCTAACCTTACCCTAACCCTAACATTAATACTAACCCTAACCCTAACCCTAATCCTAACCCTAACCCTAACCCTAACCTTAAACCTAACCCTAAACCGAACCCGAACCATAACCCTAACCCGATCCCTACCCTAACCCTAACCATAAACCTAACCCTTACCCTAACCCTAATCCTAAACCTAACCCTAACCTTAACACGAACCCTAACCATAACCCTAAACCTAATCCTCACTCTAACACTAACCCTAACCCTAACACTAACCCTAACCCTAACACTAACCCTAACCTGAAACCTAACCCTAAATTAACGCTAACTATAACACTATCCTAATCCGAAACCGAACCCTAACCTTAAACCTAACCCTACACCGAACCCGAAACCTAACCCTAACCCGAAACCCAACCCTAACCCGAACCCTAACCCTAACCCTAACACTAACCCTAACAGTATCCCTCACCCTAACCCTAAACCTTACCCTAACCCTAACCCTAACCTTAACCCTAACCCTAACAGAACCCTAACCCTAACCCGAACCCGAACTCTAACCCGAACCGTAACCGTAACAATAACATTGACCCTTACCCTAAAACTAACCTTAACCCTAACCCGAACCATAACCCTAAGAATAACCGTAACCCTAACCCTAACACTAACATGAACCCTCACCCTAACCCTAACACTAACCCTAACCCTAACAGTAACCCGAACCCTAACCCGACCCCGAACCCGAAACCGATACCTATCCTGTACCCTAAACCTAACCCGAACTCGAACCCGATCCCTAACCCTAACCCAGCCCTAACCCTAACCCTAACCCTAACCTAACCTGAACCCTAACCCTAACCTGAACACTAACCCTAACAATAAACCTAAATCTAAACCTACGCCGAACTATAAACCTAACCCTAATCCTAACCCTAACCCTAATTTTAACACTTACCCTAACCCGAACCCGAATGGGAAACCTAACCCTAACTGGAACCCTAACCCTGAATCGAACACGAATCCTAACCCTAAACCTAACCCTAACCCTAACCCTAACACTAACCCTAACCCGAACCCGAACCCGAACACAACCCAAAACGTAACCCTAACCCTAATCCTAAACCTAATGCTAACCTTAACCTGAACCCGAACCCTAACCCTAACCCTAACCCTAACCCTAACATTAACAATAACCCTAATCTTAACCCGAACTCGAACCCTTAACCTAACCCGAACCCTAACCCTAACCCTAACCCTAACCATAACCCTAACACTAAACCTAACGCAAACCAAGCCCCAACCCTAACTCTAAAACTAACCCTAACACAAACACGAACCCCTACCTCTAATCCTACCCATAATACTAAACCTACACTTAACCATAAAAATAACACTAACCCTAACCCGAACCCAAACCCTTACTCTAACACTAACCCTAACCATAACATTAACACTAACCCTAATCCTAACCCAAACCCTAACCCTAAACCTAACCCTAACCCTGTCCGAACCCTAACGCGAACCCGAACCCGAAACCTCACACTAATGCTAACTAACTAAAACTAATGTTACCGTAACCCTAACACTAACCCTAATCTTAAACCCAACCCTAACCCCAACCCTAACCCTAACCCTAACCCAAACCATAACTTGAACACTAACCCTAACGCTAACTAATATCTGAAGCCTAACCCTAACCCGAACCCTAACACGACCATAACCCTAACCCTAACCCTAACCCGAACACAAACAATAACCCTAATCCTAACCGTAACCCTAACCCTAACCCTATCCCTAATGCTAACCCTAACCCGAAGCCGAACATTAACCGTAACCCTAACCCTAACCCTAAACTTAACCCTAACCCTACACGAACCCTAACCCTAACACTAAACCTAACCCTAACCCTATCCCGAACCCTAACCCTAATCCTAACCCTATCCCTAACCCGAACCCTAACCCTAACGCGAACAGAACCCTAACCCGAACTCTAACCCTAACCATAAACCTTACCGTAAACCTTACCCTAACCCTAAATATAACCCTAACACTAACCCTAACCCTAACCCTAATCCTAAACCTAACCATAACCCTAACCATAACCCTAATCTTAACACGAACCCAAACATGAACCCGAAACCTAACCTGAACCCTAAACCTAAACCTAACCCTAAACCTAACCCTAACCCTAACCATAATCCGAAACCTAACCCGTACCCTTAACCTAACCCTAACCCTACCCCTAATCCTAACACTTATCCTAACACTAAACCTAACCCTAACCCGAACCCGAACCCTAAGCCTAACCCTAACCCTAACCCGAACCCTAACATGAACCCAAACCCTAACGGGAACCCTAACCATAACCCTAACCCTAACCCTAACCCGAACCCGAACCCTAAACCTAAACCTACCCCTAAACCTAACCGTCACCCTACCATAATTCAAACCCGAAACCTAACATTAACCCGAACCCTAACCCGAACCCGAACCCTAACCCAAACCCTAACATGAACCCAAAACCTAACAAGAACCCTAACCCTAAACCTAACCCTAAACCTAACCCAAACCCTAACCCTAACACGAACCCTAACCCTATACCTACCCCGAACCCTAACCCTAACCCTAACTTGAACCCAAACCATAACCCGAATCCTAACCCTAACCCTAACCCTAACCCGAACAGTAATCCTAACCCTAAAACTAACCCGAACCCGAACCCGAACCCTAACCCTAATGCTAACCCTAAAACTAAAATTAACCCTAAACCTAACACTACAACTAACCGTAACCCAAACCCGAACACGAACCCTAACCCTAACACTAACCCTAACCCTTACCCTAAACCTAACTCTAAAGCGAACCCTAAACCTTACCCTAACCCTAAACCTAAACCTAACCCGAACCCTAAACCTAAACCTAACCCTAACCCTAATACTAACCCGAACCCAAACAATAACCCCAACCCTAAATCTAAACCTAACACTTAGCCGAACCCTAACCCTAACCCTAACCCTAACCCTAACCCTTACCCTAACCCTAAACCTAACCCTAACGGGAACCCGAACCCTAACCCTAACCCTAACCGTAACCCTATCCGAACCCTAACCCGTATCCCGACACGAAACCTAACACTAATGCTAACCCTAAAACTAACCCTAACCCTAACACTAAACCGAACCTAAACCTAACCCTAACCCTAACCCTAACCCTAACCCTAACCCTAACCCTAACTCTAATCCGAACCCTAACCCTAACCCGCACCCTAACCCTAACTCTAATTCTAACCCGAACCAGAACCATAACCCCAACCCTAAACCTAAACCGAACCCTAACCCTAACCCGAACCCTAACTCTAAACCTAACCCTAACCCTAACCCTAAACCGAAACCTTATTTTAACCGTAACCCTAACCCTAATCTGAACCCTAACCCTAACCCCAACCCTAACCGTAACCCTAACCCTAACCCTAACCTAACCAGAACCCGAACCCTAATCCTAACCCTAACCCTAACTCTATCCGAACCCTAACCCGAACACGAAACCGAACCCTAATACTAATGCTAAACCTAAAACGAACCCTAAACCTAACCCTAACACTAACCCTAACCGTTACTCGAACCCTAACTCCAACCCTAACCCTAACCCGAACCCAAACGATAACTCGAACCCTAACCCTAACCCTAACTCTAATCTGAACCCTAACTCTAACCCGAAATCTAAACCGAACCCTAACCCTAACCCTAACACGAAGACTAACCCTAACCCTAACCCTATCACAAACCGAAACCCTAACCCAAACACTAACCTAACCCTAACCCTAACACGAAGACTAACCCTAACCCTAACCCTATCACAAACCGAAACCCTAACCCAAACACTAACCTAACCCTAACCCTAACACGAAGACTAACCCTAACCCTAACCCTATCACAAACCGAAACCCTAACCCAAACACTAACCTAACCCTAACCCTAACCCTAACGCTGAGCCTAACACGAACCCGAACATTAACCCTAACACTAACCGTAACCCTAACACTAAACAGAACCCTAATCCTAACCCTAACCCCAACCCTAACATTAACACTAACCCTAATCCTAACCCGAACCCGAACCCGAACCTGAACACTAACCCTAACACTAAACCTAACCCTAACCCATTCCCGAACATTAACCCTAACCCGAACCCAAACCCTAACCCTAACCCGAACCCGAAACCTAATCCTAACACTAACCCAGACCCTAACCCTAATAAAACCCTAAACCGAACTCGAACCCTAACCCTAACCCGAAACCTAACCCTAACCCTAACCCTAACACTAACCCTAACTATAACCCTAACCCTAACCCTAAACTAAACCCTACCCCTAACCTTAACCCAAACCCTAACATTAACACTAACCGTAATCCTAACCCGAACCCTAACCCTAACCATAACCCTAACACTAACACTAACCCTAAACCTAACCCGAACCCGAACCCAAAACCTAACCCTATCCCAAACCCTAACACTAAACCGAACACGGATCCTAACCCTAACAATAACCCTAATCCTAAGCCAAACCCTAACCCTAACCCAAATCCTAACCCTTACCCTAACCCTAAACAGAACCCTAACCCGAACTCTAACCATAACCCTAACCTGAACACTAACCGTAACCCTCAACCTAACCCTAACACGAACACGAACCCTAACCCTAACCCGAACCGGACCCTAAACCTAACCATAACCCTAACCCTAAGCCGATACCGAACCCTAACCCTAACAGTAACGCTAAACCTTACTCTAACACTAACCCTAACCCGATCCCTAAACCTAACCCTAACCCTAAACCTAACCCTAAACCTAACCATAAACCTAACCCTAACAGGAACCCGAACCCTAAACCTAACCCGATCCCGAACCGTAACTCTAAACCTGTCCCTAACCGTAACCGAACCCTAACCCTAAACATAAACCTAACCCTAACCCTAAACCTAACCCTAACCCGAACCCGAACCTAACCCTAATCCTAACCCTAACCTTAACCCTAACCCTAAACCTAACCCTAATCCTAACCCTAACCTAACCATATCACTAATCCTAACCCTAAACCTAACCCTAACCTGAACACGAATTCTAACCCTAACCCTAAAGCTAACCCTAAATCTAAACCTAACCCGAACCCGAAACCTAACCCTAACACGAAACCTAAACCTTACCCTAACCCTAACGCTAAACCGAACCCTAACCCTAACCGTAACGCTAACCCTAACCCTAACCCTAACATTAACACTAACCCTAATCCTAACCCAAAACCTGACACTAACACTAACCCTAACCCGAACCCGAACCCTAACCCTAACCCTAACCCTAACCCTAAACTTAACCCTAACCCAAACAAAAGCACTAACCCTAACCTGAACCCTAACCCTAACCCTAACCCTAACCCTAACCAGAATCCGAACCCGAACCCTACACTAACCCTAACCCTAAAATTAACACTAACCCTAATGCTAACCCTAACCCTAACCCTATACCTAACCCTAACCTGAACCCAAACCCTAACCCTAACCCGAACCCTAACACTAACGCTAACATTAACACTAACCCTAATCTAACCCGAACACTAACCCTAACCCTAACCCTAACCCGAACATTAACAACAACCCTAACCCTAAACCGAACCCTAACCGTAACCCTAACCCTAAACCTATCCCTAAACAAAATCCGAACACTAACCCTAACTCGAACGCTAACCCTAACCCTAACTCTAACATTAACACTAACCTTAACCAGAACCCGAACCCAAACCCTAACCCTAACAATAATGCTAACCCTAAACCTAACCCTAACCCTCACCCTAAGAAACCCGCAACTTAACCCTAAACCTAACACTAAACCTAAGCCTAAACCTAACCCTTTCCGTAACCCTAACCCTAACCCGAACCCCAATCCGAACCCTAACCGTAACCCTAATCCGAACCCGAACCCAAACCCTAGCCATTACCCTATCCCGAACACAAACCCTAACATTAACCCTAACCCTAATCCTAACCCGAACCCTAACCCTAACCATAACCCTAACCCTAACACTAAACCTAAACCTAACCCTACCCCGAACCCGAACCGTAACTCAAACCCGAACCCTTACCCTAACCCTAAAAAAAACCCTAACCCGAACCTGAACCCGAACCAGAACCCTAACCCTAACCCAAACCCTTACCCTAACACTAACCCTAACCCGAACCTGAACCTGAACCCGAACCCTAACCCTAACCCTAACCCGAACCCTAACCCTAAACCGAACACGAACCCTAACCCTAACCCCAACTGGTACCCTAAACCTAACCATAACCCTAACCCTAACCCAAACTCGAACCCTAACCCTAACTCTAACCGAAACCCTAACCCTAAACCTAACCCCAAAACGAACCCTAACACTAACCCTAACCCGAACCGTGACCCTAACACTAACCCTAACATTATCACTAACCCAAACCCTAACCCGATCCCAAACCCTAACCCTAACCCTAATGCTAACCCTAAACCTAACCCTAACCCTAACCCGAACAATCCCTAAACTTAACCCTAACCCTAACTCTAATCCTAGCACTAAACCTAACCCTAACCCTAACCCTAACCCTAACCCGAAACCCAACCCGAAAACTAACCCTAACCCTACCCCGAATCCAAACCCTAACCCTAACCCTAAGCCTAACCCTAAACCTAACACTAACCCTAACCCTAACCCTAAACCTAACCCTAAACTGAAACCGAACCCTAACCCCAACCCGAACCCGAAACCTAACCCTTACCCTATCCTAACCCTAACCCAAACCCTAAACCTTACCCTAACCCTAAACCTATCCCTAAACCTAACCCTAAACCTCACCCTAAACCGAACCCGTACCCTAACCCTAACCCGAACCTGAACCCTAACCCAAACCCTAACCCTAACCCTAACCCTAAACCTAACGCTATCCCGAACCCTAACCCTAAACCTAACCCTAAAGTTAACCCTAACCCGAAAAGGATCCCTAACACTAACCCTAACCCTAACCCTAAAACTAACCCAAACCCTAACCCTAAACTCTAACCCTAACCCTAACGATAACCCTAACATTAAGCCGATCCCTAATCCTACCCTAACTCGAACAATAACCCGAACCCTAACCCTAACGCTAACTCTAACCCTAACCCTAACCCTAACATTAACCCGAACCCGAATGGTAAACGTAATCCTAAACTTAACCCTAACAATAACCGGAACCTGAACCGTAACCTTAACCCAATAAATAACGCGAACAGTATCTCTAACCCTAATCGAAAAAGGAACCCTAACCCTAACCCTAACCCTAACATTAACACTAACCCTAATCCTAACCCGAACCCTAACAGTAACCTGAACACTAACCCTAACCCTAAACCTAACCCTAACTCGAACCCGAACCGTAACCCTAAACCAAACTCAAACTCTAAACCTTACCCTAAACCTAACCCTAACCTGAACCCTAAAATTAACCCTAACTTTAAAACTAAACCTAACCCTAACCCGAACACTAACCCTAACCCGAACCCTAACCCTAAACCTAACCCTTACCCTAATATTAACACTTACCCTAATCCTAACCTGAACCCTAACCCTAATCCTACCCTAACCTGAACCCGAACCCGAACCCGAACCCGAACCCTAACCCTATCCAAAACCAGAATCCGAACCAAACCATAACCGTAACCCTAACCCTAAAATTAACACTAACACTAACCGTAACCCTAAGCATAACCCTAAACCTAACGCTAACCCGAACCTGAACTCTAACCCTAACCCGAACCCAAACCCTAACCCTAAACTTAAACCTAACCCTAACATTAACACTAACCCTAATCCTAACCCTAACAGTACTACTAACCCTAACCCTAACCCTAACACGAACCCTAACCCTAAACCTAACCCTAACCCTAACCCGAACCCTTACCCTAACCCCAACCCTAAACCGAACCCGAACCCGAATCCTAACACTAACCTAACACTAACCCGAACCCTAACCCGAAACCTAACCCTAACCCTAAATATAACCCGAACCCTAACCCTAACCCTAACCCTAACCCTAACATTAACACTAACTCTAACCCTAAACCTAAACCTAACCTGAACCTTAACCCTAACCCTAACCCTAAACCTAAACCTAACCCTAACATTAACACTAACCGTAATCCTACCCAAACACTAACCATAACCCTAACCCTAAACCTAAACCTAAACCTAACCCGAAACAGAACCAGAACCCTAACCCTAACCCTAACCCTAATCCTAACCCTAAACCTAACCCTAAACTCTAAAAATAACGCTAACTCAAACCATAACCCTAAACCTAACATTAACCCAAACCCGAACCGTAACCCTAACCCTAACCCTAACCCTAATCCTAACCCAAACCCTCACCCTAATCCTAACCATAATCCTAACCCGAACCTGAACCCGAACCCTAACCCAAAACCTAAACCTTACCCTCACATTAACACTAACCCTAATCCTAACCCGAAACATAACCCTAACACTAACACTAACCCTAAACCGAAACCTAACCCTAACACGAACCCGAACACTAACCCTTATGCTAAACCTAATCCTAACCCGAACCCGAACCCTACACATAATCCGAACCCGAACCCTAACCGTAAACCTAACCCTAACCCTAACCGAACCCGAACCCTAACCCAAACCCTAACCCTAAGCCGAACCCGAACCCTAACCCTAACACTAACTCTAACCCGAATCCGAACCCGAACCCTAATCCTAATCATAACCCTAACCATAACATTAACACTAACCGTAATACTAACCCGAACCCTAACACTAACCCTAACCCTAACCGGAACCCTAAACATAACCCTAACCTGAACCCGAACCCTAACGCTAACCCGAACCTGAACCCTAACCCTAACCCGAACCCGAAACCTAACCCTTACCCTAACCCTAAACCTAACCCGAAACCTAACCGTAACCCTACCCCTCACCTTAACCCTAACCCTAAACCTAACCTAACGTGAACCCGAACAGTAAACCGATCACGTACCTTAAACCTAACCCTAACCCTAACCCAAACATTAACACTAATCTTAATCCTAACCCGAACCCTAACACTTACCCTAACCCTAACACCAAACCGAACACTAACTCTAACCCTAACCGTAACCCTAAACCTAACCCGAACCCTATCCGTAACCCAAACCCTAACCCTAATCGAACCCGAACCCTAACCCAAACCCTAACCCTAACCCTAACACTAACTCTAACGCAAATCCGAACCCGAACCCTAACCCTAACCATAACCCTAACCATAACATTAACACTAACCGTAATACTAACCCGAACCCTAACCCTAACCCTAAACCTAACTGGAACCCTAAACGTAACCCTAACCCGAAGCTGAACCCTAACGCTAACCTGAACCTGAACCCTAACCCTAACCCGAACCCGAAACCTAATGCTTACCTTAACCCTTAACCTAACCCGAAACCTAACCGTAACCCTACCCCTCACCTTAACCCCAACCCTAAACTTAACCTAACGTGAACCCGAACAGTAACCCTATCACGTACCTTAAACCTAACCCTAACCCTAACCCAAACATTAACACTAACCTTAATCCTAACCCGAACCCTAACACTTACCCTAACCCTCACACCAACCCCAACACTAACGCTAACCCTAACCGTAACCCTAAACCTAACCCGAATCCAAACCCGAACCCGAACCATAACCCTAACCCTAACATTAACACTAACCCTAACTCTAACCCTAACCCTAACCGTAAACCGAAACCTAACCTGAACCCTAACACTAACCCGAAAAATAAACCTAAAACTATCCCTAACCCTAATTGGACACCGAACCCTAACACTAACCCTAACCCTAACACTTACCCTAACCCTAAACCTAACCCTAACATGAACCCGAACCCTAACCCTAACCCTAACCCTAAACCTAACACTAACCCGCACCCTAACCCTAAACCGAACCCGAAATCTAACCCTTACCCTAACCCTAACCCTAACCCGAACCTTAACCCTAACCCTAAACCTAACCCTAAGCCGAACACTAACCCTAAAACGAACCCTTACCCTAACCCCACCCTAAACCGAACCCGAACCCAAACCCGAAACCTAACCCTAACCCTAACCCTAACCCGAACCCGAACCCTAACCCTAACCCGAACCCTAACCCTAACCCTAACCCGAACACTAACCGGAACACTAACCCGAACACTAACCCTAACCCTAACCGTAAACCTAACCTGAACCCGAACCCTAACCATAACCCTAACCCTAAAACTAACCCGAATCCAAACCGTAACCCAAACCCTAACCCTAACCCTAAACGTAACCATAAACCTAAGCTGAACCCAAACCCTAACCCTAACCCTAACACTAACCCTAAATTGAATCCGAACCCTAACCCTAACCCTAATCCTTTCCTAACCCTAACATTAACACTAACCCTAATCCTAATCCTAAACGTAACCTTAAACCTAACCCTAACCCGAACCCGAACCCTAACCTGAATCCCTAACCCGAACCCTAACACTAACACTAAACCTAACCCTAACGCGAATCCTAACATGAACGCGAACCCTAACCCAAACCCTAACACTAACCCTAACCCTAACCCTAAACCTAACCCTAACCGTGACCCTAACTCTAACCCGAACCCTATCCCGAAACCTAACATGAACCCGAATCCTTACCCGAACCCTAAACCTAACCACAACCCGAACCCTAACCCTAACCCTAACTCTAAAACTTACCCTAACCTGAACTCGAAAACTAACCCTAAACCTAACCCTAATAAAAACCCAAACCCTAACCCGAACACAAACCCTAAATCTAACTCTAACCGTAACCCTAACCCGAACACGAACCTGAACCCTAACCCTAACCGTAACCCTAACCCGAACCCTAACCCTAACCCTAAACCTAACCCTAATAATAACCCAAAACCTAACCCGAACACAGACCCTAAATCTAACCCGAAACCTAACCCTAACCCTAACCCTAATATTAACACTAACCCTTACCAGAAACCTAACCCTAACATTAACCCTAACACGAACCCTAACCTAACCCGAACCCGAACACTAACTCTAACCCTAAACCTAACCTGAACCCGAACCCTAACCCTAATCCCTAACCCCAAACCTAACCCTAACCCTAAACCTAACCCTAATCCGAATCCTAACCCTAACCCTAAACCTAACACAACCCTAAACCTAAAACTAAACCTAACCTTAAACCTTACCCTAACCCTATCCCTAACCCTAACCCATACCCGAGCCCTAACCCTACCCTAACCCTAACCCTAAACCTAACCCTAAACCTAATCCTAACCTGAACTCTAACCCTAATCCTAATGCTAACCGTAACCCTAAGCGGAACCCTAAACCTACCCTAACCCGAACCCTACCCCGAAACCTAACCCTAAAAATAACCCTAACCCGAACCAGAACCCTAAACCTACCCTAACCCTAACCCTAACCCTAAAACTAACCCTAAACCGATACCTAACCGAACCCGAACCCTAAACCTAACACGAATCCGAACCCTAACCCGATCCCGAACCCGAACACTAACCCTAACAGTAACTGTAACCCTAACCCGAACCCGAACACTAACCCAAACACTAACCCGAACACTAACCCTAACCCTAACCTTAAACCTAACCTGAACCGAACCCGAACCCAAATCCTAACCCTAACCCAAACACGAACCCGAACCTGAACCCTAAACCTAACCATAATCCTAACCCTAACTTTAACACTAACCGTAATGATAACCCGAACCCTAACACTAACCCTAACCCTAAACCTAACCCTAACCCGAACTCGAACCCTAACCCTAACCCGAATCCGAAAACTAAACCTTACCCTAACCCTAAACCTAACCCAAACCCTAACCCTTACCCTAACCCTAACCCAAACCCTAACCCTAAAATTAACACTATCCCTAATCCTAACCCGAAACCTAACCCTAAGCCTAAACCTAACCCTAACCCGAATCCGAAAATGAAACATAATTCTAAACCTAACCCTAATATTGACACTAACCCTAACCCTAAACCTAACCCTAGCCCTAACCCTAACCCGAACACGAACCCTCACCCTAACCCTAACAATAATCCTAACCCGAAACCGAACCCAAACCCTAACCCGAACCCTAACTCTTACCCTAAACCTATTCCTAACCCGAACCTAATGCTAACCCTAATCCTAATCCTAAACCAAACCGTAACCCTAAACCTAACCCTAACCCGAACCCGAACCCTAACCCTACTCCGAACCCGAACCCTAACCCTAACCCCAACCCTAACCCTAACCGAACCCGAACCCTAACCCTAACCCGAACCAGAACCCTAAACCTAACCATAACCCTAACCCTAACATTAACACTAACCGTAATCCTAACTCGAACCCTAACCCTAACCCTAACCCTAACCGGAACCCTAATCCTAACCCTAATCCGAACGCGAACCCTAACGCTAACCTGAGCCTGAACCCTAACCCAAACCTGAACCCGAACACTATCACTTACCCTAACCCTAAAAATAATCCGAACCCTAACAGTAACCCTACCCCTCGCCCTAAGCCTAACCCTAAACCTAACCTAACGCGAACCCGAACACTAACCCTAACGCGAACCATAACCCTAACCCTAAACCTAGCACTAACATTTACACTAACCCTAATCCTAACCCGAACCCTAACCCTAAACCTAACCCTAACATTAACCCTAACCCGAACCCTAACCCTAAACCTAACCCTAACCCTAACCCTATTATTAACACTAGGCCTAATCCTGACCTGAACCCTAAAACTAACCCTAACACTAAACTTAAACTTAAACCTTACCCTAAACCTAACCCGAACCAGAATCCTAAGCCTAACCCTAACCCTAACCCGAACCCTAACCCGATCCCTAACCCTAGTCATAACCCTAAACCTAACCTCACGCGAACCATAACACTAACCCTAACAAGAACTCTAACCCTAACCCTAAACCTAACCGTAACATTAACACTAACCCAAACCGGAAACTGAACCCTAACCCTAACCCTAACCCTAACCCTATCTAAACCTAACCCTAACCCTAACCCGAACCCGAACCCGAACCCTAAACCTAAAACTAACCCTAATCCTAACAATAACCCGAATCTTAAAACGAACCCTAACCCTAACCCTAATATAAACACTAACCCTAACCCTAACCCTAACCAGAACCCGAACCATCATCCTAACCCTAACCCTAATCCTAAACCGAAACCGAACCTGAACCCTAACCCACACCATAACCCTAACCCTAACATTAACACTAACCCTAATCCTAAACCGAACCGTAACCTTAACCCTAACCGTAACCCTAACCCGAACCCTAACCATAACCCGAACACAAACCCTAACCCTTACCCTAAAACTAATCCTAACCTGAACCCTATCCCTAACCCTAACCCTAACCCTAAACCTAACCTTAACCAGAACCTGAAATAAGAACCCTAACCCGAACCCGAATCCGAACCGTAACCCTAAACCTAACCCTACCACTAAACCTAACCCTACCCCGAAACCTAACCCTAACACGAACCATAACCCTAACTCTAACCCTATCCCGAACCCTAACCTTAAACCGAACCCTAACCCTAAGATGAACCAGAACCCTAACCCGAACCCTAAACCTAACCCTAACCCTAAGGCAACCCTAACACTAACCCTAACCCTAACCCTAACCCGAACCCTAACCCTAACCTTAACATTTACCCTAACCCTAACCGGCAACCTAACCCTAAACTAACCCTAAACCTAACCCTAACCTAATCTGAACCCGAACCCTAACCTTAACGAAAACCGTAACCCGAACCGAAAAACTAACCCTAACCCGAAACCAAATCCTATCCCGAACCCTAAACCTATCCCTAACCTTAACCCTAACAGTATCCCTCACCCTAACCCTAACCCCAACCCTAACCAAAACAGTAACCCGAACCCTAACCCTAATCGGAAAACAAACCGTAACCAGAACCCTAACCCTAACAATAACATTAACCCTTACCCTAACCTTAACCCTAACCCTAAACCGAAACGTAACCCTAACCCTAACGCTAACACTAAACCTAACCCTAACCCGAAACCTAACCCTAACTCTAACCCTAACCCTAACTCTAACCCTAACCCGAACCCTAACCATAAACTGAACCGAACCCCAACCCTAACCCAAACCCTAACCCTAAAGCTAACATTAACACTAACCCTAATCATAAACCGAACCGCAACTTTAACCCTTAACGTAACCCTAACCCGAGCCCTAACCGTAACCCGAACACGAACACTAACCCTTACCCTAAACCTAATCCTACACCGAACCCTAACCCTAACCCTAACCCTAAACCTAACCCTAACCCGAACACAAACTCTAACCCTAACCCGAACCTGAAACGTAACCATAACCCTAACCATACCACTAAAACTAACCATACCCCGAAACCTAACCCTAACTCTAACCCTAACCCTAACTCTAACCCTATCCCGAACCCTACTTGAAAACCGAACCCTAACCCTAACATGAACCAGAACCCTAACTCGAACCCTAACCCTAAACCGAACCCTAACCCGAACCCTAGTCCTAACCCTAACAGTAATCCTAACCCTAACACTAACATGAACCAGAACACTAACCCGAACCCTAAAACTAACGCTAACCCTAACGCAACCCTAACACTAACCCTAACTATAACTCTAACCCTAACCCTAACCTTAACCCTAACCCTAACCTGAAACCTAACCCTAAACTAACCCTAACCCTAACACTAACCTAATCCGAACCGAACCCTAACCATCAACCTAACCCTAACCCTAACCCGAACCCTAACCCGAAACCTAACCCTAACCTGAAACCGAACCCTAACCCGAACCCTAACTCTAAAACTAACCCTAACAGTATCCCTCACCCCAACCCTAAACCTAACCCTAACCCTAACCCTAACCTTAACCCCAACCCTACCCAGAACCCTAACCCTAACCCGAACCCGAACCTTATCCCGAACCCTAACCCTAACAATAATATTAACCCTTATCCTAACCCTAACCTTAACCCTAATCCGAAACCTAACCCGAACCATAACCCTAACAATAACCGTAACCCTAACACTAACCCTAACATGAACCACCACCCTAACCCTAACCAGAACCCGAACCCTAACCCGAACCTTAACCCTAACACTAACCCGAACCCGAAACCGAACCCTAACCTGTACCCTAACCCTAACCCGAACTCGAACCCGATCCCTAAACCTAACCCAGCCCCAACCCTAACACTAAGCCTAACCCGAACCTTAACCGTAACCTGAACCCTAACCCTAAAACTAAACCTAAATCTAACCCTATCCCGAACTGTAAACCTAACCCTAAACCTAACCGGAACCCTAACCCTAACCCTAACAATAACACTAACCCTAACACTAACCGGAACCCTAACCATACCATAACCCTAACCCTAACCCTAACCTTAACATTAACCCTTTCCTTAACCCTAACCCTAACCCGAACCCTAAACTGAACCGTAACCCTAAACCTAATGCTAATCCGAACTAGAACCCGAACCCTAACCCTAACACCAACCCTAACCCTAACCCTAACACTAACCCTAACACGAAAACTTTTCCAAATCCGAACCCTAACCTAAACCCTAACCCTAACCCTAACCCTACCCGTATCCTAACCTAATCCTAACCCTAAACCTAACCCTAACCCTATCCCGCAACCTAAACCTAACCCTAACACTAACCCTAACCCTAACCCGAACCTTAACCCTAACCCTAACCCTAAACCTAACCCGAAACCGAACCCTAACCCTAACCCGAACCCGAACCCTAAGCAGAACCCTAAACCTAACCCTAACCCTAATCTGAAGCCTAACCCTAACCCTAACCCCAAATTGAACCCAAACCATAACCCCAACCCTAAACCTAACCCTAACTCTAACCTAACGCGAATCCTAACCCTATCCCGAACCCGAATCCGAATCCTAACCCTAACCCTAAGGCTAAACCTAACCCGAACCCTAACCCGAAACCTAAACCTAACACTAACACTAACCCGAACCCTAACCCTAAACCTAAACCTAACCCTAACCCGAACCCGAACCCTAACCGTGACCGTAATACTAACCCTAATCGAACCCTAACCCTAACCCGAACCCTAACACTAACTCTAATCCTAAACCGAACCCGAACCGTAACCCCAACCCTAACCCTAAGCCTAAACCTAAGCCTAACCCGAAACCTAACCCTAACCCGAACCCTAACCCTAACCCTAAACCGAACCCTTATCCTAACCCTAACTTTAAATCTAATCCAAACCCTAACCCTAACCCCAACCCTAACCCTAACACTAACCCTAACCCTAACCGAACGGAACCTGAACCCTAACCCGAACCCTAATCCGAACCCTAACACAAACCCTAACCCTAAAACTTACCTGAACCCAAACATGAACCCTAACCCTAACCCTAACCCTAACCCGAACCCTAAACCAACCCTAACCCTAACCTTAACCCTAACCCTAACCCTAATCCTAACCCTAACCCTAACCTTAACCCTAACCCTACACCGAACCCTAAAACTTACCCTAACCCTAAACCTAAATCTAAACTGAACCCTAAACCTAACCCTAATCCTAACCCTAACCATAACCCTAACCCTAACCCTAACCCGCACCCAAACATGAACCCGAACCGTAACCTGAACCCTAAACCTAAACCTAACCCTAAACCTAACCCTAACCCTAACCCTAACCATCATCCGAAACCTAAACCTAACCCTAACCCTAACCCTAACCCTAACCCTAATCCTAACACTTATCCTAACACTAAACCTAACCCTAAAATGAACCCTAACACTAAACCTAAACCTAACACTAACCCGAACCCTAACATGAACCCAAAACTTAACGGGAACCCTAACCCTAACCCTAACCCTAACCCTAAACCGAACCCGAACCCTAAACCTAAACCAAAACCTAACCCTAAACCTAACCGTAACCCTATCATAATTTGAACACGAACCGTAACTTTAACCCGAACCCTAACCCGAACCCGAACCCTAACCCAAACCCTAACATGAACCTGAAACCTAACCAGAACCCTCACCCTAACCCTAACCCTAATCCTAACCCAAACCCTATCCTTAACCCGAACTCTAACCCTATCCATAACCCGAATCCTAACCCTAACCCTAACACTAACCCGAAGAGTAATCCTAAAACAAAATCTAACCCGTACCCGAACCCAAACCCTAACCCTAACGCTAACTCTAAAACTAACCCTAACCCTAACCCTAACACTACAACTAACCCTAACCCTTAACCGAAAACGAACCCTACCCTAACCCTAACCCTAAACCAAACCCTAACCCTAAGTCTAACCCTAATTCTAACTCTAAAGCGAACCCTAACCCTTACACTAACCCTAAACCTAAACCTATCCCGAACCCTAACCCTAACACTAACCCTAACCATCACCCTAACTCTAACCCTAACCGGAGCCCCAATCCTTACCTGAACCCTAACCCTAACCCTAACCCTAAATCTAACCCTAAAACTAACCCTAACCCTAACCCGAACCTGAACAATAACACTAATCCGAACCCTAAGCCGAACCCTAACACTAACCATAACACTAACCCTAACCCGAATTTAACCCTAACCCTAACCCTAACCCTAACCCAAACAGACACCATAACCCGAACCCTAACTCTAATCTTAAACCTAACCCGAACCCTAACGCTAAACGTAAACCTAACCCGAACAGTAAACTTCATCCTAACCCTAACTCTAATCCTAACACAAACCCGAACAATAACCCCAAAATTAAATCTAACCCTAATCCTTACACGAACCCTAACCCTAACCCTAACCCTAACCCTAACCCTAAAACTAACCCTAACCCTAACCCTAACCGCAATCTGAAACCTAACCCGAACCCTAAACCTAACCCTAATGGGAACCCTAACCCTAACCCTAACCCTAACCTTAACCCTATCCGAACCCTAACCCGTACCCGAACACGAAACCTAACACTAATGCTAACCCTAACCCTACCCGAACCCTAACCCTAGCCCTAAACCTAAACCAAACCTTAACACTAACCTAACCCTAACAATAAAACTAACCCTAACCCTAACCCTAACCCTAACTCTAACCCTAAATCAAACCCTAACCCTAACCTAACCTGAATCCTAACCCTATCCCGAACCCTAATCCGAAACCTAACCCAAATTCTAACCCTAAACATAACCCGAACCCTAACATGAACCCCAACCCTAAACCTAACCCTAACCCGATCCCGAACTCGAACCCGAACCCTAAACCTAATCCTAACCCTAACCTTAACACTAACCCTAACCCTAATCCTAACCCTAACACTAACCCGAACACGAACCCTAAATCTAACCCTAAACCTAAACCTAACCCTAACCCTAACACTAACCCGAACCCGAACACTAACCCTAACCATAATCCTAACATTAACACTAACCCTAACCCTAACGATAAACCTAACCCGAACCCTAACCCTAACCCGAACAGAATGCTAACCCGAACCCTAACTCTAACCCTAAATTTAACCCTAACCGCAACCCTAACCCTTACCCTAACCCTAAGCCTAACTCTACACTAACCCTAACGCTAACCCTAAAACTAACCCTAACCCTAACACTAACTCGAACCCTAAACCTAACCCGAACCCTAAGCCGAACCCTAACACTAACCCTTACCCTAACCCTAACTCTAACCATAACCCTAACCCTAACCCTAACCTCACCCCTAAACCTAACAGTAACACTAACTCTAAACGTATCCCGAACCCGAACCCGGACGCGAACAGGAACCCCAAGTTTAACCCTCACCCTAACCAGTAGCCGAACCCTAACACTAACCCGAACCCGAACCCTAACCCTAACCCTAACAGGAACCATAACCCTTACCCTAAACCTAAACCTAACACTAACCGTAACCCTAACCCGAACCCTAACATTAACCCTCAGCCTAACAATAACACGAACACTAACATGAACCCGGACCCTAACCCAAACCATAACCCTAACCCTAAACCTAACCAGAACATCAACCAAAACCATAACCCTAACGCTAACCCTAAAACTTACCCTAACCCTAAAACTAACCCGAGCCCTAACCCTAACCCGAACCTAATACGAACCATAACCCTAAACCTAACACTAACCCGAACCCGAACCATAAATCTAACCCTAAACCTAAACCTAACCCTAAATCTAACACTAACCCTAACCCAAACCCGAACCCTAAAATGTACCCGAAACGTAACATGAACCTTAACCCTAACCCTAACCCTAACCATATCCCGAAACCGAACCCGAACCCGAACCCTAACCCTAACCCTAACCCTAACCCTAACCTTAAACCTAACCCTAACCATAATCCTAACCCTAACGCTAACCCTAATCCTAACCCTAAACCTTACCCTAAACCTAAACCTAAACCTAAAACTAACCTGAACCCTAAACCTAACCCTAAACCTAACCCTAACATTAACCATAACCCTAACCCTAAAACTAACCCGCACCCAAACATGAACCCGAACCCTAACCTGAACCCTAAACCTAAAGCTAACCCTAAACCTAACCCTAACCCTAACCCTAACCGCAATCCGAAACCTAACCCGAACCCTAAACCTAACCCTAACCCGAACCCTAACATGAACCCGACCCTAACCCGAACCCTAAACCTATACGTAATGCTAACCCTAACCCTAACCCTAACCCTAAACCTAACCCTAAACCGAACCGTAACCCTAACTCTAACCCTAACCCTAACCCGAACCCTAACTCTAACCCTAACACTAAAACGAACCTGATCCCGAACCCTAACCCTAACCCTAACCCGAACCTGAACCCTAACCCGAACCCTAAACCTAAACCTAAACCTAAACCTATCCCTAACCCTAACCTAATTCGAATCCGAAACCTAACATTAACCCGAACCCTAACCCTAACCCGAACCCTAACCCAAAACCTAAACCTAACCCTAAAACTAAACTTAACCCTAACCCTAACCCTAAGCCGAACACGAACCCTAACCCTAATGCAAACCCTAACCCGAACCCTAAACTTAACCCTCATCCTAAACATAACCCTAACCAAAACCCTAATCCTAACCCTAAACCTAACCCTAATCCTAACCCTAACCCGAACCCTAAAATGAACCCGAACCCTAACCCTAACCCTTACCCTAACTCTAACCCTAAAATTAACCCTAACCCTAACACTAACCGGAACCATAACCCTAACCCTAACCCTAAACCTAACCCAAACCCTAACATAAACCTTAAATCTAACCCTACCCCTAACCCTAACCCGAACCCGAACCCGAACCCTAACCCTAATCCTAACCATAACCTTAACCCTAACCCTAAACCTAACCCTAACCCGAATCCTAACTCTAACCCTAACCCTAACCCTAAACCTAACCCTAAATCTAAACCTAAACTTAAACCTTACCTTAACCCTATCCATAACCCCAACCCAAACCCGAGCCCTCACCCTAACCCTAACCCTAAAGGTAAAACTAACCCTAACCCTAATCCTAACCTGAACTCTAACCCTAACCCTAATGCTAACCCTAACACTAAACCTAACCCTAACCCGAACCCGAACCCGAACCCTTACCCTAACTCTAAACCTAAAACTAACCCTAACGCTAACCTACCCTGAATCCTAACACTATCCTGAACCCTAATACGAACCCTAACACTAACCCTAACCCTAACCCTAACCCGAACCCTAACATGAACCCTAACCCTATCCATAACCCGAATCCTAACCCTAACCCTAACAATAACCCGAACAGTAATCCTAACAAAAACCTAACCCGTACCCGAACCCGAACCCTAACCCTAAACTAACCCTAAAACTAACCCTAACCCTAACCCTAATACTACAACTAACCCTAACCCTTACCCGAAAACGAACCCTAACCCTAACGCTAACCCTAACCCTAAACCGAACCATAACCCTAACTCTAACCCTAACCCTAACTCTAAAGCGAACCCTAAACCTTACACGAACCCTAACCCTAAACCTAACCCGAACCCTAACCCGAACCCTAACCCGAACCATCACCCTAACTCTAACCCTAACCCTAACCCTAACCGGAGCCCTAATCCTTACCCTAAACCTAACCCTAACCCTAACCCTAACAATAAAACTAAGCCTAACCCTAACCTTAACCCTAACCCTATCCCGAACCCGAACCCGAACCCTAACCCTAACCCTAACCCGAACCCTAACATGAACCCTAACCCTATCCATAACCCGAATCCTAACCCTAACCCTAACAATAACCCGAACAGTAATCCTAACAAAAACCTAACCCGTACCCGAACCCGAACCCTAACCCTAACCCTAACCCTAACCCTAACCCTAACCCTATCCCGAACCCGAACCCGAACCCTAACCCTAACCCTAACCCTAACCCTAACCCTAACCCTCACCCGAACCCAAACCATAACCCGAACCCTAACCCTAACGCTAACACTAATCTGAAGCCTATCCCTAAACCGAAACCTAACCCGAACCCTAACCCTAACCCTAACCCTAACCATCACCATAACTCTAACCCTAAGCCTAACCCTAACCCTAAATCTAACCCTAAAACTAACCCGAACCCTAACCCTAACCTGAACAATAACACTAATCCGAACCCTAAGCCGAACGCTAACACTAACCATAACACTAACCCTAACCCGAATCGTAACCCTAACCCTAACCCTAACCCTAACCCGAACAGACAACATAACCCGAACCCTAACTCTAACCTTAAACCTAACCAGGACGCTAACGCTAACCGTAAACCTAACCCGAACAGTAACCTTCATCCTAACCCTAACTCTAATCCTAACACTAACCCGAACAATAACCCCAACCCTAAATCTAACCCTAACCCTTACACAAATCCTAACTCTAACCCTAACCCTTACCCTAACCCTTACCCTAAACCTAAACCTAACCCTAACGGAAACCCGAACCCTAACCCTAACCCTAAACGTAACCCTATCAGAACCCTAACCCGTACCAGAACACGAAACCTAAAACTAATGCTAACCCTAAAACTAACCCTAACCCTAACCCTAACCCTAACCCTAAGCCTAACCCTAACCCTACCAGAACCCTAATCCTAACCCTAACCCTAAACCTAACCCTAAACCTAAACCGAACCTTAACACTAACCCTAACCCTAACAATAAAACTAACCTGAACCCTAACCCTAACCCTCATCCGAACCCAAACCATAACCCGAACCCTAACCCTAACGCTAACACTAATCCGAAGCCTATCCCTAACCCGAAACCTAACACGAACCCTAACCCTAATCCTAACCCTAAGTGGAACCCAAACCATAACCCTAACCCTAAACCTAACCCTAATCCTAACCCTAACGCAAACCCGAACCCGAACCAGAAGGTTAACCCTAACCCTAACCTTAACCGTAAGCCTAACCGTAAGCCTAACCGTAACCCTACTCGAACCGTAACCCTAACCCTAACCCTAAACCTAGCCCTAAACCTAAACCAAACCTTAACACTAACCCTAATCCTAACAATAACCCTAACCCGAACCCTAACCCTAACCCGAACAGAACGCTAACCCGAACCCGAACCCTAACCCTAACCCTAACCCTAAACCGAACCCTACACCTTACCCTAACCCTAAGCTAAAACTAACCCGAACCCTAAACCTAACCCTAATTCTAACCCTAACCCTAACCCTAACCCTAACCCTAACCCAAACCCTAACATGAACCCAAACCCTAACCAGAACCCTAAACCTATACTTAACGCTAACCCTAAACCTAACCCAAAACCTAAACCTAAACCTAACACGAACCATAACCCTAACTCTAACCTTAACTCTAACCCGAACCCTAACTCTAACTCTAACCCTAAACCGAATTCGATCCCGAACCCTAACCCTAACCGCCCCGTACCCTAACCCATACCATAAACCTAAACCTAACCCTAAATTTAACACTAAACCTAACCCTAACCCGAACCCTAACCCTAACCCTAACTCTAAAAGTAACCCTACCCGAACATGAACCCTAACTCTAACCCAAACCTAACCCTAACCCTAACCCTAACCAGAACCCGAACACTAACCCTAACCCTAAACCTAACCTTAACCCTAACCCTAACCCTAACCCTAAGCATAACCATAACCCGAACCCTAACCCGAACCCTAACTCTAAAATTAACCCTAACCCGAACACGAACTCTAACTCTAACCCTAATGCTAACACTAACCTAACCCTAACCCTAAACATAACCCCAACCCTAACACGAACCCGAACCCTTACCGTAAACTTAACCTTAACCCTAACATTAACACTAGCCCTAATCCTAACCCGAACCCTAACCCGAGCCTTAATCCTTACCCTAACCCTAACCCTAACCCTACCGAACCCTAACGCTAACCCTAACCCTAACCCTAAACCTAACCCTAACCCTAAACCTAAACCTAACCCTCACCCTAACCCGAACCATAACTTGAAATCTAACCGGAACCCTAAATCTAAACCTCACCCTAACCCTAACCCTAACACTTATCCTAACACTACACCTAACCCTAACCCAAACCCTAACCTTAACTCTAACCCTAACCCTAACCAGAAACCTGACTCTAAATCTAACACTAAACTTAACCTGATCCCGAACCCGAACCCTAACCCTAACCCTAACCCTAACCCGAATCCTAAACCTAAACCTAACCCTAAACCTAACTCTAAGCCTAACCTAATTCGAACCCGAACCCTAACATTAACCCGAATCCTAACCATATCCGAACCCTAATCCGAAAACGAACCCGAACCCTATACCTAAAACGAACCCTAACGCTAACCCTATACCTAACCCTAAACCTAACCCTAACCCTACCCGAAACCTAACGCTAACCCTAACACTAAACCTACAAATAAAACTAACCCTAAACCTAACCCTAACCATAACCCGAAACCTAACCTGAAACCTAATTTTAACCCTAACCCTAACCCGAATCCTAAACCTAAACCTAACCCTAAACCTAACCCTAAGCCTAACCTAATTCAAACCCAAACCCTAACATTAACCCGAATCCTAACCATATCCGAACGCTAACCCGAAACCGAACCCGAACCCTATACCTAAACTGAATCTTAAAGCTAAACCTAACCCTAACCCTAACCCTAACCCTAACCTTAACCCTACCAGAAACCTAACCCTAACCCTAACACTAAACCTAACAATAAACCTAACCCTGAACCTAACCCTAACCATAACCTAAACCATAACCCGAAACCTAACCCAAACCCTAATCGTAACCCTAACCTTAACAATAACCTTAACACTTATCCTAACACTAAACCTAACCCTAAACCGAACCCTAACCCTAACCATAACCATAACCATAACCATAACCAACCCTATACTTAACCCGATCCCAAACCCGAACCCTAACCCTAAACTTAACCCTAAACCTAACCCTAACCCTAACCTAATTCGAACACGAACCCTAATATTAACCCGAATCCTAACCTGAACCCGAACCCTAACATGAGCCAGAACCCCAACTAGAAGCCTAACCCTATGCCTAACCCTAAACCTAACACTAACCCTAACCCTAACCTGAACATTAACCTTATTCCTAACCCGAAACCTAACCCTAACCCAACCCTAACTCTAACGCTAACCCTAAGCCTAACGCTAACCTGAACCCTAACCCTAACCCTAACCCTAACCCTAATCTGAACAATAACAGTATCCCTCACCCTAACCCTAAACCTAAACCTAACCCTAAGCCTAACCCTAACCATAAGCCGAACCCTACCCGAACCCTAACCCTAACCCTAAACCTAACCCGAACCCGAATCCTAAACCTATGCCTAACCCTAACCCTAACCCGAACCCTAACCCGAACCCCAACCCTAAACATAACCGTAATCCTAACCCTAACCCTAACATGAACCAGAACCCTAACCCTAACCCTAACCCTAACCCTAACCCGAACCCTAAACCTATCCTTAACCCTAACCCTAATCCTAACCTGAAAACTAACCCTAAACTTAACCCTAACCCTAACACGAACTCAAACCCTAACCCGAAACATAACCAAACCCAAAACCGAACCCTAACCCGAACCCTAAACCTTACCATAACCCTAACAGTATCCCTCACCCTAACCCTAAACCTAAACCTAACCCTAACCATACCCTAACCCTAACCCTAACCAGAACCTTAACCGTACCCCGAACCCGAACCCTAACCCGAACCCTAACCCAAACAATAACATTAACCCTTACCCTAAACCTAACCTAAACCCTAACCCGAATCATAACCCTTACAATAACCGTAATCCTAACCCTAACCCTAACATGAACCCTCACCCTAACCCTGACCTTAAACCTAACCCGAACCCTAACCCGAAACCTAACCTGAGCCCTAACCCAAACCCTAACCCTAAACCTAATCCTAATCCGAACTCGAACACGAACCCTAAACCTAACCCGAACCCTAAACTTAACCGGAACCCTAACCCGAACCCTAAACCTAAACCTAACCCTAAACCTAATCTTAATCTGAACTCGAACCCAAAACCTAACCCTAACACTAACCCTAACCCTAACACTAACTGGCACCCTAAGCCTCACCCTAACTCTCACCCTAAGCCTAACCCTAAACCGAACCCTAACCCTAACCATAACCCAAACCCTACCCCTAACCCTAACATGAACACTTAACCTAACCAGAAACCTAACCCGAACCCTAACCCTAACCATAACCCTAAACATAATCCTAATCCGATCTCGAACCCGAACCCTAACACTAACACATACCCTAACCTAAACCCTAACACTAACCCGATCCGTAACCCTAACCCTAACCCTAACCCTACACCTAACACTAACACGAACCCTGACCCTAATCCGAAACCTAACCCTAAAACTAACCCTAAACCTAACCCTAATCCAAACTCGAACTCGAACCCTAACCCTAATACTAACCCTAACCCTAACCGTAACCCTAACCCTAACCCTAGCATTAACCCTTACCCTAAACCTAACCCTAACCCGAACCTAAACCTAACCCTAACACTAAACCTAACCAAAACACGAACCCTAACTCTAACTCTAACCCTAACCCGAACCCTAACCCGAACCCTAACCCTAACCCGAACCCTAAACCAAACCATAACCCTAACCATAACCGTAACCCTAACCCTAACACTAACATGAACACTCACCCTAAACCTAAGCCTAATCCAAACCCTAACCCGAACCCTAACCCTAACCCTATCCTTAACCCTAACCCTTTCCCTAATGCTAAACCTAACCATAACCCGAACCCTAACACTTACCCTACTCTAACCCTAACCTGAACCCTAACACTTACCCTTCTCTAACCTAACCCGAACCCTAACCTGAACACTAATGATAACCCGACCCTAACCCTAACCCTATCCCGAACCCTAACCCTAACTCTAACCTGAAACCTAAATCTAACCTAACCCTAACCGTAACCCTAACCCTAATCCGAACCCTAACCATAACCCTAACCCAAACCCTAACCCTAACCCGTACCCTAACCCTACTCCTAACCCTAACACGAACCCTTACCCTAACAGGAACCCTACCTCAAAAGCTAACCCGAACCCTAACACAAACCCTAACCCTATCCCGAACCCTGACCCTAACCCGACCCCTAAACCTAACCCTAATCCTAACCCTAACCCGAACCATAACCATAACCCTAACACTAACACTAAACCTAACCCTAACTCGAACCCTAACCCTAACTCTAACACTAAACCTAACTCTAACGGTAACCCGAACCGTAACCCTAAACAGAACCCTAACCCGAACCTTAACCCTACACCCAACCGTAACCCTAACCCTAACCCTAACATGAACCAGAACCCTAACCCGAACCCTATCCCTGACCTAACCCTAACCAATCCCTAACACTAACCCTAACCCTAACCCTAACCCTAACCTTAACCCTAAACATAACCTTAACCCGAACAATAACCCTAATGCGAAACCTAACCCTAGACTAACACTAACCCTAACCCTAAACTAATCCGATCCCTAAACCTAACCTTAACCCTAACCCGAACCCGAACCCAAACCCTAACCCGAACCCTAACCCTAACCCAAATCCGAACAATAACAGTATCCCTCACCGTAACCCTAAACCTAACCCTAACCCTAACCCTAAACCTAACCCGAACCCTACCCGAACCCTAACCCTAACCCTAAACCTAACCCGAACCCGAATCCTAACCCTAACCCTAACTCTAACCTTAAACTTAACCCTAACCCGAACCCTAACCTGAACACGAACCCTAACCCAAACCCTAACCCGAACCCTAACCCTAACCCTAACCAGAACCAGAACCCGAACCTTAACCCTAACCCTAACAATAACCCCAACCCTAAACCGAACCCTAACCCTAACCCTAAGCCTAACCCTAACCAGATCCGGAACCCGAAACCTAACCCTAACCCTAAACCTAACCCTAACATTAACACTAACCCTAATCCTAACCCAAACCCTACACCTAACACTAACCCTAACCCTACCCTAAACTTAACCCTAACCCAAAACCGAACCCTAACCCTAACCCGAACCCGAACACTAAAACTAACCCTAAGCCTAAACCGAAACCGAACCCGAACCCTAAACCTAACCCTAACCCAAACGCTAACACTTACCCTAACCCTAACCCGAAACCGAACCCAAAACCTAACCCTATCCCTAACCATAACCCTAACATTAACACTAACCCTAATGCGAACCCGAACCCTAACCCTAACACTAACCGTAACCCTAACCCTAAACTTAACCCTAACCCGAAAACGAACCCTAACCCTAACCCGAACCCGAAGACTTAAACTAAACCTAACCCTAACCCGAAACCGAACCCGAACACTAACCCTAACCTTAACCCGAACACGAACCCTAAATCTAACCCTAACCCTAACCCTAACCCTAACCCAAACCCGAACCCTAACCCTAACCCAAACAATAACCCTAACCCTAACCATAACCAAAACCAAAACGCTAACACTAACCCGAACCCGAACCCTTAACCTAACCCTAACCATAACCCTAACATTAACAATAACCCTAATCCTAACCCGAACCCTAACACTAACCCTAACCCCAACCCCAAACCTAACCCTAATCTGAACCTTAACCTAAACCTAACCCTAACCCTAACCCTAAACCTAAACATAACCCTAACCCTAACATTAACACTAACCCTAATCCTAACCCGAACCTGAACCCTAACCCTTACCCTAAACCTAACCCTAACCCGAACCCTAAACTAACCCTAACCCGAACACAAATCCTAACTCTAACCCGAACCCGAACCCTAACCCTAACCTGAACTTGAACACTAATACTAACCCTAACCCTAACCCGAAACCGAACCCGAACATTAACCCTAACCCTAACCTGAACACGAATCCTAACTCTAACCCTAACCCTAAACCTAAAACTAACCCTCAACCGAACCCGAACATGAACCATTCACCTAACCCTAATCCTAACATTAACACTAACCCTAATCCTAATCCGAAACCTAAACCTAACCATAACCCTAATACTAACCCTAACTCTAAACCTAACCATAACCCAAAACTGAACCCTAACCCGAACCCGAACCCTTACCCTAACCCTAACCCTAACCCTAACCCGAACCCGAACCCGAACCCTAACCCTAACACTAACCCAAACCCTAACCCTAAACCGAACACGAACCCTATCCCTAACCCTAATCCTAAACCTAACCCTAACCCAAACCCTAACCCTAACCCTAACACAAACCGAACCTTAACCCTAACCCTACCCCTAACCCTACTCCTAAACCTAACCCTAATGCTAACCATAAGCCTAACACTAACCAGAACCCGAACCCGAAACCTAACCTTAAACCTAACCCTAACCCTAACGTTAACACTAACCCTAATCCCAAACCGAACCCTAACCCTAACCCTAAACCTAACCCTAACACAAAACCTAATCTTAATCCGAACCCGAAAACCTAACCCTTACCCTAACCCTAACCCTAACCCGAACCCTAAACCTAACCTTAACCCTAACCCTAACACTAACTCTAACCCGATCGTGAACACAAAACCTAACCCTAACCCTATCCATAACCATAACATTAACACTAACCCTAATCCTAACGTGAACCTTAACCCTAACCCTATCCCTAACACTAACCCTAAACTTAAACCTAACCCGAACCCGAACCCTAACCCTAACCCTAACCCGAACACGAACCCTAAATCTAACCCTAACCCTAACCCTAAACCTAACCCTAACCCTAACCCCAACCCTAAACCTAACCCTAATCCGAACCTTAATCCTAAACCTAACCCTAACCCTAACATTAACACTAACCCTAATCCTAACCCGAACCCGAACCCTAACCCTTACCCTAACCCTAACCCTAACCCTAACCCCAACCCTAAACCTAACCCTAATCCGAACCTTAAACCTAAACCTAACCCTAACCCTAACCCTAAACCTAACCCTAACCCTAACGCTAACATTAACACTAACCCTAATCCTAACCCGAACCCGAACCCTAACCCTTACCCTAACCCTAATCCTAACCCAAAACTTAACCCTAAACCTCACCCAAACACTAACCCTAACCCTAACCCTAACCCTAAACCTAACATTAACACTAACCCTAATCCTAACCCGAAACCTAACACAAACCCTAACCCTAACCCTAATTGTATACCTAACCCTATCCCGAACACGAACCCTAACCCTAACCCTAACGCTAACACTAACCATAACCCTAACCCTAACCCTAACCTGCACCCGAACCTTAACCATAACCCTAACCCTAACCCTAACCCTAAAACTAATCCTAACCCTAATCCTAAACCTAACCCTACACGGAACACTAAACCTTACCCTAAACCTAACCCTATCCCTAACCGTAACCCTAACCCAAACCCTAACCCTAACCCTAACCCTAACCCTAACCCTATCCCTAACCATAAACCTAACCCTAACCATAACCCTAACCCTAACCCTAACCCTAATCCTTACCATAACCCTAACCCTAACCCTAACCGACACCCGAACACTAACTCTAAACCTAACCCTAACCCGAATCCTAACCCTAACCGACACCCGAACACTAACTCTAAACCTAACCCTAACCCGAATCCTAACCCTAACCCTAAACCTAACCCGAACCCGAACCTTAACCCTAACCCTAACGCTAACCTTACCCGAACCCGAACCCTAACACTAACCCTAACCCTAAACCTAACGTTAACTGTAACCCTAACCCTAACTAACATTAACCCGAACCGGAACCCTAACACTAACCCTAATCCTAACGCTAACCCTAACCCTTACCCGAACACTAACCCTAACATGAACCCTAACCCTAACCCTAAACCTAACCCTAACCCGAACCCACACCCTAACCCTAAACCTAACCCTAACCCGAACCCGAACCCTAACTTGAACCCACACCCCAACCGTTACCCGAACCCTAACCATAACCCTAAACCTAAACCGAATCCGAACCCTAACCCTAACCCTAACCCTAACCCCAAGCCTAACCTTAACCCTAATCCTAACCCTAAACCTAACCCTAACCCTAACCCTAAACCTAACCCTAACCCGAACCCTCACCCTATCCGTAACTCTAACCCGATCCTGAACCCTAACCCTAACACTAAACCTAACCCTAACATTAACACTAACCCTATTCCTAACCCGAACCCTAACCCTAACCCTAAACCTAACCCTAACCCGAACCCAAACCCTTACCCTAACCAGAACCCTAACCCTAACCCTAACCCTAACCCTTAACCTAAACCCCAACCCGATCCCGATCCCTAACCCTAACCCGAAAAATAACCCTAACCCTAACCCTAATGCTAAACCTAACCCTAACTATAACCCTATCCCTAAACCTAACCCTGACCCGAACCCTTACCCTAACCATAACCTGAACCCGAACCCTTACACTAACCCTAACCCTAAACCTAACCCTAACCCGAACCCAAACAAGAACCCTAACCCAAACCCTAACCCTAACCCTAACCCTAACATTGAATTGCAATGATATATTGATTTTTCAATGCTATTGTACAGATATCAGGTTAATATTAAAGGTCAGCTATTATATTACTTTTCATGCTATAGTATGGATATTATATTAAAATTAAATATCAAAGTGTACCTATAATATTAGTTTTAAAATGTATAATGCTGATATTATATTAATCATAAATGTCACAGAGCAGCTATAATATTAGTATAGGATGCTATAGCATAAATATTTTATTAAAATTGAATGTCACAGGAAAGCTATTATATTGGTTTGAAATCTATAATAATGATATTAATTATAAATGTCACAGTACAATTATTATATTAGCTTTGAATACTATAGTATGGCTATCATATTCATATCAAAGGTCAAAGTGCATATGAACACAAAATTAGTCAGCCAGTCAGTAAAGATAGGTAGATTGAGTCAGATCAGATCAAGGAGGCCAATTACAGTTAATCCCAGATGTTGGAGAGGAATTGAAATGCTAATGCCTTCAGAGCCCTTCCTCCACCCTTATCAGATAATCTGCCCCTGCTCCAACTTGTTGCTAAGGTAACCTGCCCAGGAATGTCCTTCCCTAGAGGGAGTTGTAAAAGTTGCTAGTTAATTCACCCTGGGCCCCACTTCTTGCCCAAATGCTCCACTTTGGCCCCTCCAAACCATCTGCTTCTCACCTTTTGGCCATCCCACTGAGCATCTCCTGGGCCTAGTCATGTATGCAAGAAGGGAAGAGATAAAGGGAAGACAGCAAAAGAACAAAAGAAGCCTGAGATATATAAAAAGGCTCTTTGTGATAGAGAGGTGGGAGGAAAAGGGAGAAAGAAGGGGAATTTCATGAAGATGGAAGGAGACCCTCATCATTACAGGTGAAGAAAAAGAAAAAAAAAGAAGTGTGTCACATTAGATTGGGTAGAGAGAAGTGATGGGAGGGGAGGGGGGGAAGAAAGGGTAGCAGAATAAAATAGACATTATTATTGCTGTATGTATATATTTGACTACATGACCAATGGTATTCTGCAACCTGTACACTCAAAAATGAGAAATTATACCCCATCTGATTCAAATGTATGATATGTCAAGATCATTATATTGTCATGTGTAACTAATTAAAACAAATTAAAAAAAATAAAATGAAAAAAAGGCTCTTGGGATTCCAGGATACCAGCTATGGCCCCTTTCTCCCTCCAAGGAGAAGTCTGTTACCCCTTTTTAAATAAATCCTGTTTTATATGCTTGCTTTGGTGTGCTTCTCTAATGTTATATGTCAACATGTTAAGAAGCAGAACTCGTTACTGGTATTACAGCCATTTGATCAGTTTTAGATGTTCTAATATAGATACCATATTAGTATTAAAGGCCAAAGGTAAAAATTATACCACTTTTAGTTGCTTGAGTATGAATATCATATTAGTATTAAAGTCAACAATGCAGTTAATATATTAATTTTAGATAAGATTATAGGAATATCATATTAGTTATTAGCCATAAAGCAGATATTATGTTAGTTTAAAGTGCAATAGTATGGATATAATGTTCATATTAAATGCCACAGGCCATCTATTTATCTGTTTTAGATGCTATAATATGGACAATAAATAAATATGAACATTGACCAGGAAATTATTATATTGGTCATAGAAATATATACAGGTCATAGAAAGAATGGTATATTAATATTAAAAGTCACACTGCATCTATTGCATTGGTTTTAGAAGCTATAATATACATATCATATTAGTATCAAACACTACAGGGCAGCTATTATATTAGTTTTAGATGCTATAGTATGTATATCACATTAGTATTCAGGGCCACAGTATAGCTATTACATTAATTTTAGATATGATAGTTTAGATATCTTATCAGTGTTAAGGGCCACAGAACAGCTATTATGCCAGTTTTAAAAGGATTTAGTATAGATATTACACTTGCATTATAGATCATAATGCAGCTATTATATTAGTTTATAATGCCAAAACACAAATATAATATTAATATCAAAGTCCATAGAATAGTTTTTAAATTAGTTTCAAGTGCTATACTATGGATATTATGTTAAAACTAAAGGCCAAAGGGCAGATAAAATATTAGTATATGATTCTGTGGTATACATGTTATAACATCTATTAGTATTAAGGACCAAAGTTTACCCTTTATATTAGTTTAAGATGTTATTTTATTAATATTACATTAACTCAAAGGCCAGATGTCAGCTATCATATTAGTTTTTATGCTATTCTATGGACATAATATAAATATGAGAGGCCACATATCAGCTATTACATTAGCTTGAGATAGCAAAGTATGAAATTACATCAATATACTATTATAAAAAACTATAGGCAGCTAGTATATTAGTACAGAATTCTATAGTGTAGATAGTACATCAACATTAAAGGTCACAGGGCAGCTATTTTATCAGTTTTAGAGTCTATAATATGGATATCACAGTAGTGATATATATGGATATTACTTTAATGTTAAAGGACACAGGGAATATATATTAGATTATTATTATTATTATTAAGTTAGATTACATAAGACAGTATATATTCATTGGTATTAAAGGCCACAGGAGAGCTATTCTGTAAGACTGAGAGGCTATAGTATGAATATCATATTACTGTAAAAGACTACAAGGCGCTATTACTTTAGTATCAGATGTTATAGTTTGGATATCATATAAATATACAGGTCACATGGCAACTATTATATAAATTTTAAATTCTATATTTTTGATACTATAGTATTTTTTAAAACCACATGGCAGTTATTATATTTTAGATATTATTTGTTGGATATCACTAGAATGTAAGATTACAAGAAAGTTAATATATTAGTATATGGTGCTGGAGCATGGATATCACATTAACATTAAAGGCTGCAGGGCAGCTATTATATTTATTTAAGTGCTGTATTAGTGATAGTTTATGTATATTAAAGTTCACAAATCAGCCATTATATTAGAATCAGATGCTACAGTATAGTTATCACATTAATAATAATGCCACATGTTAGGTACTATATTTGTTTAATATGCTATAGTATTGATTTTACATTGATAATGAAGGCAATAGTGCAGCTATTATATTAGCTTTACTCGCAATAGTATGCACATGATATTAGCACTAAAAGCCACAGGGCAGTTATTATACTAGTTTTAGAGGCTGTGCTTTGGATATATTTAGAATACTATAGGCCAAAATACAGTTATTCTATTGTTTTTAGAATGCATATTATAATAATACTAAAGGCCATAGAAGAGCTCTTCTGTTTTAGATGCTACAGTACATATATTACATTGTTATTAAAGACCACAGGAGAGTCACTTTGTTATATTTATTTATTTATATAAATTATATATATACCAAAGCACAGCTATTATATTTATTTCAAACACTGCATTATGAATATTAGTATCAAAGTCTACATGGTAACTACATGTTTTAGGTGCTATAGTATAGATATTACATTGTTATTAAAGACCACAGGAGAGTCATATATAAATAAAAATATATATAAATATATATATTTATATGAATTTCTTTAGATAAGGGGAATTAGTCATATTTTATTAATTTTATTACTTTTAGATGCTATAGTACAAATATCATTTTAGTATTCAATGTCACAGGGCAGCTATTATAATAGTTTTAGACTGCATAATATGGAGATCATATTAGCATTAAAGGTCTTAGGGCAGAAATTGTATTAGTTTTAGAAGCTATAATATGAACGATATAGTATGGGTATTATATTATTATTAAAGGCCACAGGGTAGCTATTATATTAGTGGTGGACTGTATAGAATAGAGATCATGTTAGTATTAAAGGCCATAGGACAGCACTTATATTAGTTTTATAATGTATAATAGGATAATATATTAATTATAATCACCACAGGTGTTATGATTTGGATGTGAGGTGTCTCCCAAAGTTCATGTGTGAGACAATGCAAGAAGGTTCAGAGAAGAAATTATGGGGCTTTAAAAGCCTTACCTCAATCAGTAAATTAATCTCCTGATTGGATTAATTGAGTGGTGACTGGAGGCAAGTGGGGTGTGACTGGAGGAGACGGGGCATTTGGGGTAAGCCTTTGACATATATATTTGTATCCAGCAAGTGGAGATCTATTGAGCTAGTGAGCTAGCTAGATATCTCCTTCCTGATCATCATGAGACCTGCTTCCTTCCACCACACTCTTTCACCATGATGTCCTGTTTTACCTTGAGCTCCAAGGAATGGAACACGCAATGGATTGAGACCTCTGAAACTATGAACCCTCAAATCACCTTCCTTCTGATATACCTAGCCTAGTTATCTCATTAGATTAGAAGCCAGCTTGTCACAAGTTATGAAGGATTCATTTCTGTTTTCTGTAAAAATATCAGGATGTCTGTATGGCCTGGCCATTAGTTGATGTTGTAAAGCTGATTGGAATGCCTGCCCGTGCCCTGAACTCACCCAGGTCCGGTTTTCCCTGACCATATAACAACCCTTTCCTAAACCTTAGTGACGCCTCATAAATTCTGGCCCTCCCTGGCCAGATAATGACCCTCTCTGAGTCTCTAAGATCTCCATAAATTCTGATGCCAGGGCCAGCAAAAATGTAAACTTGTGTTTTGCTCTTCAGAATGTTGTTATCTGTAACCCCCCCTTTGTGTAACTTTTTGGGCTATAAAACTGGGCCACAAAGAAGCCTCAGGGCTGTCCTTGGCTCCCCCGATTTTGAGGGGCAAGGCAGCCCGGCCGGTCGAAATAATAAGCTTGCTTTAATTTGATTTTAATTGGAGTCAGTGGTCTTTTCTTGCGTTGTGGTCTAACACTTCATAACTTTGCTGTTTGGGTCTTTTAGTCAGAGCAGTGAAGAATCTGAAGAAAATAAATTAGTACCAAGAAGAGGAGTCACTGCTGTGACTAACCTAACCAAATGGTTCAGAAGATTTTGGAGCTCTTTTCAAATTGGTGCAAGAAATTTTGAGATGCTCAACAGTGCAAGCTGAAAATGGTTTAAACTGTCGTAAGCAGAACTTAGTGGCCAATTCTTGTGGGAGCTCAGAAGACCAGAATGCCAATGGGACCAAGAACAGTGAAGACAGGGCTTGAGAGGGCTCAAAGGAGGATACTATTGGTAAGTGGGCTAGAGGCCATTAATGTTATATTCTGGCTGAGAAGTTGTCTGCCTTTTGCTTATGTCCTGAGGCTTTCTGTGAGGCTGATTTTAAAAGTGATACCCATCTTAACCTGGCAGAAGAAATGTCTAGGCAGCACAGAATTCAGGAAGTGGCATGGATATTGTTGGTGGCTTTTAGCCAAGTTTATTTTGACATTCAGAAGCAGAAAGCAGAACAAATTTGAAAAACATGAGCTTGAAAGATGGGAATAAAACTGGGACCAAGGAAGTTGCAGTTTTTAAAAACTTTACCATTACTAATGAAATGCTAAAGACTTTGCCCAAAGACAATAAAAAAGATGGCTTGAGGGCATCTCAGGAGCTAGCAAGACCACACCCAACTCAGGCCCAAGGGAGTAAAAGTGAAAATTCTCTTGGAGACCAATGGGGAATCCTTCTTCTTCTTTTTTTAAAGAGAGAGAGGGAGAGAGAGAGAGAATTGTAATATTTATTTTTTAGTTTTCGGCAGACACAACATCTTTGTTTGTATGTGGTGCTAAGGATTGAACACGGGCCGCAGGCCAGGCGAGCACACTACTGCTTGAGCCACATCCTCAGCCTTGGGGAATCCTTCTTGCACAAGGGGGCCTAGAAAGTTTTTTCAACATGCTTCCACCAGACACTCTGAGGCTGTTGCATCCAAGGTGTCTGAAGGCTTTACCACTTATTGCTTTGAATGGCAATAGACATTGGCACCAACCATGTGGTGCTGGTTCTGCAGGAATGCAGGATGCTGGAATTAGGTGGTCATAGAAATTTCCACCAAGATTTCAAAGGAAGGCCTGGGAGTCCAGGCAAAGTGCAGCAGGGTTGAAGTCCATGCAGGCAGCCCCTGAGAGGGCAAAGTGTGGAGGTGTGAGACCCCCAAGATTAAGAAATGCCAGTAATGTGGGACACCATCTTAAAAAAGCTGTAGGAATCATGCAGAGACAAGCCAACAGAAAGCCACTTGGCTACAAACCACAAGGCCACAGGGGCAGATCTACACAAGCCCTTTGGAGAGAACATCATGATGCTATGAGCTCCAGATGCCAGTAACAGAACTACAGAACTTGTTTTCCCAGCTGGATTTCAGTCTTTGTTCTTATCCCTTCTTTCTATGCCCCTATTTTTCTGAATGAAAATGTTTGCTCTGTACCATTATATATTAGATACTTGTAAATTGCTTTTAATTTAATGGGAGCTCAAAATGCAACATTACCTTAACTTTGGACTTGAACTTTGAGCAATATTGGAACTGTTGAAACTATGGGGACTCTTAGGAATGAATTAAGTATTCATGTATAAAACAATGCAAAAAGTTTCAGAGATTGGGTTGTAAGAGTCTTAACACAATCAGTAAATTAATCACCTGAAGGGTTTGATTGAGTGGTAACTGAAGGCTGGTGAGGTGTGGCTGGAGAACTTGGGGCATTGGAAACATGTCTTTGGGGATATATTTGTATCTGGCAAGTGGAGATCTCTTTCTCAGTCTCTGATTTCTGATCATCATGAGAGCTGCTTTCCTCCACCACACTCTTCAACCATGATGTCCTGCCTCATCCTGAAAGACAAGGAATGGATCCAGCTGTCTGTGGACTGAGAACTCTGAAACTGTGAGCCTCCAAATGAACTTTTCCTCTTTTACAATTGTGCTTTTAGTGACAGCAATGAAAAAAAGCTGACTAAAACAAGAGGGCTCTATTTTGTTTGTCTTGGATATGACATGTAGAAGTCATGTTAGTTATCAAAGGCCACAGGGCAGCCATTATATAAGTTTATATGTCACAGTTTGTATGTTCTATTAATATTAAAGGCTACATGGCAGATATTATGTAAGTTTTAGAGGCCAAAAGTATGGATATTATGTTAATATTAAAGGCCACAGGCAGCTATTAGTTTTTTTATTCTATACTATGTATATCACATTAGTATTAAAAGCAGCCATTATATTGGTTTATAAGTCACAGTATGAATATTATATTAACATTAAAGCCATGTGGCAGCTATTATAATAGTTTTAGAGCAAAAGTATGGGTAGTATGTTAATATTAAAGGTCTCAGGTCAATTGTTATATTAGTTTTAGAGATTAAAGAATGGCTTTCATATTGAAGTCCACAGTACAGTTATTATATTAATTTTCAATGCTATAGTGTGGATAAAATATTAGTACTGAAGGCCACAGGGAAGATATAAAATTAGTTTTAGATGCAATACTATGGATATTCCTGTAACATAAAAAGTGACAGAGAAGCTATTGTATAAATTGTAGAAAGTGTAGTATAGACTTATAATAATATTAAAGGCTAGAGGGCATCAAATCTATTAGTAACAGATTCTACACTATGGACATCAGATTAGTCTTTAGCACCACTGCATAGCTATTTTATTAGTTTTATGTGCTACATGTGGAAAATATGTTAGTATTAAGGCAATAAGACAATTATTATATTGGTATTACATGCTTCACTATGGATATCAAATTAATAATAAGGCCACAAATCAGCTACTACATTCATTTTAGATGCTATGTATGGATATTATATTAGAGTTAAAAGCCACAGTGCAGCTATGATATCTGGTTTTGATACTGTGCTAAGAATATAGTAACAAGGCACAAGGCAGTATTACATTAGTTGTATATGCTCTAGTATGGATATTATATTACTATTAAAGGCCATTGGACAAATATTATGTCAGGTTTAGATGATACAGTATGCATATTAGTTTTTGATGCTATAATACCTATTTATGATACTATTATCCTATTAGCTTTAAAAGCCACAGTACAGATATTATATTAATTTTAGATACTAAATAAAAATGTTACATGAATATTAATATATTAGTATCAGATGCTACACTACGAATAGTACAAATAAAAAAATGTGCAGCTATCATTTAGTTTTAGATATTCTAGCAGGATATCAAAGTGATATTAAAGGGCACAGGATTAACTATTATATTAGCTTTAGATACTATGTAATAAATATTATATTAGTATTACTTGCCATAGGTCAAGTATTATATTCATTTCAGATGCCATGGTATTAATATCAAATTCATGCCAAGGCCTCAGTGCAGCTATTGCATTAGTTGTAGATGCTATTTTATGGGCATAATATTAGCATGAAAGCAACATTGAGGCAATTACATTGGTTCTGGAGGCCACACTGTGGATACCATATTAATGTTAAAGGCCATAGAAAATGTATTTGGATATTATGTTAATAATACAGGAAAGAGGTCAGTGATTTAATTAGTTTTAGTTGCTATAGTATCTACATCATATTAACATGAAAGTTCACAGGGCAGCTATAATGTCAGTATTAGACACTCTACTAAAGATGCTATATTAATGTTAAAAGCCACAGGGGACTAGTATATCAATTTTAATGTTATTGTATAGATATCATGTTGATATTAAAGATCATAGGGTAGCTATCATATTAGTATTAGATACTATAGTATAGATATTATATTATAATTAAAGGTCACAGGGCATTTTTTACATTAGCTTTAAAATCTATAATACCTATATTATATAAATTGTAAATGTCATAGAAAAACTATGATATTAGTTGTGGATACTATGGTGTGAGTATCGTGTTAGTACTAAAGGCCATGAGACAGCCATTATATTAGATTATAGGCCACAGTGTATGTATTATATTAATATTAAAGGCCACATGGCTGCTACTATGTTAGTTTTGTTGGCCAAATAATGCATATTATATTAATATTAAATGCTACAGGGCAGTTGTTATTTTAGTTTTATGGCTAAAGTATGTATATCATATTCATATTAGGGTTAGATGGCAACAGGCCATTTTTATATTGGTTTTAGAAGCTGTAATATGGATATCATATTAATATTAAAGACCAAAGAACAGACAATATATTAGCTATAGAAGCTATAATATAGATAACATAATAGTCTTTAAGGCTACAGGGCAGATATTTTATTAGTTCCAGCTGCCACAGTATTGATACTGTATTAGTATTGAAGGCAACTGAACAGCCATTATATTCATGTTAGTGCCACACTATCTATATTATATTAGTATAAAAGGTCATAGCACAGCACTTACATCAGTTTTATATGCTACAATATGAATATCATGTTAGTATTAAATGCCACAGGGCAGCTATTATATTAAATTTTGATGCTATAATTATAGATGTATTAGTAATGAAGGCCACAGAGCACCTATTATATCAGTTTTAGATGCTACAGTTTAGATACTGGATTAGTATTAAAAGGACACAAGGCAGCTATTATTTCAGCTTTAGAGGCCACCATATGGATATCATGTTAATATTAAACCCACAGCAAATCTATCAGTTTTTGATGTTCTTATATGGATACCATATCAGCAGTAAATGCCACAGGCAGCTATCACATGAGTTTTATATGGTATAATATGAATATCATATGAGTACTAAAGGCCATAAGGAAGCTGTTCTTTCAGTTTTAGATGCTATAGTATTAATATCTGTTTATTATAGGCCACAGGGCAGCTAATATATTAGTTTTATATGCTACATTAGTATTAAAGGTCACATAGCAGATATTACGAAGATTTAGTTGCTATTTTATGGATGCCATATTAGTACTAAGAGCACAGGAAAGGGAGTATGTTAGTTTTAAGATTCTGTAGTAGGAATGCTACATTGATATTGAAGGTCAGAAGAGATCTATTATATTTGTGTATGGATATAATATTAATATAGAAGGCCACAGGCAAGTTATTCTATTGTTAGAAGAAGTCACAATATGTATGTATGTATATTAATATATTAATAATATTAAAGGCCACAAGAAAGCTATCTTATTAGTTTAAGATATTATATTATAGAGGCTGGGTTTGCAGCTCAGTGGTAGAGCACTTACCTAGCACATGTGCAGCACTAGGTTTGATCCTCAGCACCACATAAAAATAAATAAATAAAACAAAGGTCTTGTGTTCATCTACAACTAAGAAAAATATTTTAAAATTTAAAAGATGTTATAGTATGGATTTGCGTTAATAATAAGGGCCACAGGGCAGATATTATATTAGTATGAGTTGTAGTAGTACGGACATTACATTAATATTAATCGTCACAGGCAGGTATTATATTCATATTTGATGATTTACTATGCATATTAGATTAGTATGCAAAACTAATGGGCAATTATTGTATCAGTTTGAGACACTATAGTATGATCATTTATAGTAATATTAAAGGCCCCAAGGTAGATATTATATTGGGTACAGATACAGTTGTATGGAATATATATAGTATATATAATATATATAGTATATATATTATATTTACAATATTATTGCATTAATATTAATGGCCAACAGGCAGGTTTTATATTAATTTTATGTGCCATAGTATAAATATCAATTAGTAATGAATCCACTGGGTACCTATTATATTAGTATTTGATTCACTAATATAGAATGTCATATTAATATTAAAAGCCACAGGACATATATTAGTTTAAGATGCTATCTAGTTTAAGATGTTCAATTAATACTAAAATTCACAGACCATCTATTATATTAGTTTAAGATGATATACTAAGGATATTACTTTAGTATTGAAAACTCAGGGTATCTATATTATTGTTTGAGCTCAATAATGAATATCATTTACCACAAAACACTACATGGGCTATTACATTAGTTTTCAAAGCTATGATAAGGATTTATATTAACATTAAAGGCCACAAGGCAGCTATTAATTTTGCATGCTATAGTATGGATATTATTGAGTATTAAAGACATAGAACAACTATTAAATTAGTTTTATATGCTATAGAATTGATATTACATCGAATTTAAAGGCCACAGAGCAGCTATTATATTTATTTTAGATGCTATTATATAAATATTATATTACTGTTAAGAGCATCTAAATATGAGTATGGGTATCATATTAGGATCAAAAGCCATAGAGAAACTATAATATTAGTTTTAAATGTTATAATATGGATATTATATTAGAACTAAAGGGCTCAGGGCAGCTATTTTATCACTCTAAGATGAAAAGAGTACGGTATTACATTAATATTAAATACCCCAGTACTACTTGTATTAATTTTAGATGACACAATATGGATAACATTCTAGTATTAGATTTCACAAGGGATTTATCATATTATTTTAGATGCTATGGTGGGTACCATATAAGCACTAAAGGCCATAGTGAGCAATTATATTTGCTTTATTTTATTTTAAGATATAGAGATAGAATTTTTCAATATTTATTTTTTAGTTCTCAGCGGACACACCATCTTTATTTTATTTCATGTGGTGCTGAGGATTGAACCCAGTGCCCCGCACATGCCAGGCAAGCAAGTTACTGCTTGAGCCACATCCCCAGCCCATTAGCTTTATGTTTTAAATTATGAATAACATTTGAATACTAAATGCTGCAGGGCAGCTTTCATGTTAGTTTTAGATGTTATATGATGGATATTGTATTATGATTAAAGGCTACTGTAGAGGAATTATATTAGTTTTAAAGATGATATTATAGCTATAATATTAATATTAAACTATTAAACTCCATAGGTCAGTTATTTTATTAGTTTTAGATGCTACATTATGAATATTAGTGTCACAAGGCCACAGGGCAGGTATTATTTCAGATTTAGAGGCCACAATATTGATATTATACTAATAACCACAGGAAGCTATTTTATTAATTTTAGATGCTATATTACAGAAATTAGTATTAAGGATCAGATGGCAGATATTAGATTTAGATGATCTCTAGTGTGTATGTCATATTAATATTAAATGTTATAAGGCAACTATTATATCAGCTTCAGATGGTATAGTTTGGGCATCATATAACTTAAGGCAATTAAGCAGATATTGTTAATTTTAGATGCTATTTACAGATATCATACTAGTACTAAAAGCCACAGATCACCCATTATATATTAGCATTTGGTGCTATACTGTGGATATATATTAATATTGAAGGTCACATGACAACCATTCTATTAGTATTAGGGGCCACAGTATATTTATTTTATTAATATTAATATCTACAAAAAGTTAGTTTAGGTGTGAGATACTATGGATTTTACATTAATTACAAAGACCAAATTGTAACTATTACATTACTTTTAGATGCTGTTTTAAGGATACCATATTAGTATTAAAGCCCATAGAGCAAAGATTGTGTCAGTTTTAGATGTTTTAGGATAGATATTATATTAGTATGAAAGAAGACAGGACAGCTATTATATTCATTTCAGATGCTATATAATATGGTCATTATTATTAAAAGCTTTTTGGCAACTATTAGGTTAATTTTTGATGCCATAATATGCATATCATGTTAGAATTAAAGGCCACAAGGCAGTTATTATATTCAATTTTTATGTTATAATCTGGATATTTTATTAGTACTAATGTCCTCAGGGAACTTATTACAATAATTTGAGATATTATAGTGAGGATAAAATAATAATACTAAATCTATAGGTAGCTAATATATCGATTTTCTATGCTATCATATAATATTAGTATTCAAGGTCATGGGGTGGCTAATATAACAGTTTTACATGCTATAAGATAGATATGATATTAGTGTTAAAGGCCACAATGAAGTTACTTCATCAGTATTACCTAATAATGTGGATAAGATATTAGTATTAAAAGATACAGGGCAAATATTATATTGGTTTTAAATATTATAGTAAGAATATCATAGTGGCATTAAAGGCCACACAAGACAGCGCTTACATCAGTTCTGGATGCTCTAGAATAGATATGATAGTAGTATTAAAGGCCACAATGCAATTATTATGCTAATTTTAATTGCTACTGTGTGTATATTTTATGAGTATTAAAGGTCACCAGATGCTTTTCTATCAATTTTAGATGTGAAAGTAAAGATATTATTTTAATATTAAAAGCCACATGGAAGCTACTATATTAGTCTTATAGGTATTATATAGATGTTATATCAATATTACATGTCACAAGGTAGCTATTACATTCATTTTATATGTTCTAGTATCGATGTTATATTAAAATGTAAGAGCATATGAATACCATATTAGTGTTAAAGGCCATAAAGCAGATATTATATGAATTTTAGGTAAAATTTTATGGATATCATATTTAGTTCTAATGGTACTAATGAAAAATATTATATTAATGTTGGATGTTATAATACAAATACCATAGTAGTATTCAAAGCCACAGGACAGCTATTATATTTGTTTTAGATGCTATAGTATGGATATTATATTAAAATTAAAGACCATAATGGAGCTATTATAATAGCTTTAGAGCCACAGTATGGGTATAATACTAATATTAAATATACCATTTTAGTTATTATATCAGCTTTAGATGCCACAATATGGATATTATATTAAAGTTCACAGGGGAGTTATTATATCAGTTTTGGTTCCATAGTACAGATAATAATATATTTGTATTAAAAGACCACAAGGCAGCTGTTATTTCACTTTTAGAGGCCACATGATTGATATTATATTCATATTAAAGGCCACAGGACAGCTATTATATTAGTTGTAGTTACTATACTATGAATATCATCATAGTATTAAAGGACATAGTGCAGGTATTATATCAGTTTTGGATGCTATAGTATTGACATCATAATAGTATTAAACTAATTTTGGATACTCTACTATGGATATTATATTAGTACAAAGAGCCAAAAGGCCACTATTATATTATTTCTGGATAGTGTAGTATTATTTTAGTTAGGTTTTTTACCATTGTATCTCAAGGTTCTGACAAGAACATTTTTAGAGAATGAAAATTTTATTTGGCACTCACAGTTTCCAAGGTTTCAGCCCATAAAAGGCCAACTCCATCCTTGTGGAGGAGGAAAGCCACTCAGAATGTGGCAAACAGGAAGCAGATACAGAGCTCTGCTCATCAGGAACAAATACACCTCAAAAGAATGCCCCCAGTGAAACACCTCCTCCAGCCACACACTACCTTTACTACAGTTTTCACCCACTTAAACCCTCAGTGGATTAATGGATTGATTGGGTTAAGGCTTTCATAACCCAATCATTTCATGTCTGAACTTTCTTGCATTTTCTTACACATGACATTTTGAGTGACATCTCATATCTAAACCATAATATTCTGCTCCCAGCCTTCAAAAGTTCATGCTCATCTCACAATGCAAAATACATTGATTCCATTGCCAAGAGTCTAGATGTTCTTCAGTTTCAGAATTCCCGAAAACTCCAATTCCAAAGTCTCTTCTGAGATTCGAAACAAAATCACAGTGTGAAAACCCCTGTAAAAATCAATACACACACACACACACACACACACACACACACACACACACATACATTCAATATATAATGGCACAGAGTAAACATTTCTATTCTACAAGGGAGAAATAGGGGCATAGAGAGAAGGGATGGGACAAAAGAAGACCAAAATCCAGCTGGGCAAACAAAACCTGTATTTTCACATCTAGCATCTGAGGCATATGGCATTGTGATATTCAATCCTAAGTGCCTGGGTAGCTCCACTCCTATGGTTTTGTTAGTAGCAGTCTATGTGGCCTCTTCTTGGCCTGTCTCTGCTCAATTCCTTAAGTTTCCTTGGCAGATGTTCCATGATACTGGTATCCCTTAATCTCAGAGATCTCCAATGCAGTTTCAGCTTCCTTCTTATTAATTCATTCATCAACCTCTCAGGGGCTACCTGCAGAGACTCCAACCCTGTTACACTTTGCCTGGTCTCCCAGGTGTTCCTTTGACATCTCCATGGATGCCTCCATGACCCCCTTAGTCCAGCATCTTTCAACCCTACAGAACCAGCACCACATGGTTGATGCCAAGTTCCCACCATCTCAAGCAGTAGTCAAGCCTCCTGAGACCATGGTTTCAGCAGCCTGGAGGTGCCTGAGCCTCTAAGCATGGTGAAACAACTTCCTAGGCCCCCTTGTGCAAACAAGATGGGGATGGTCTTGCAGATTCCTGAGATGCCTTCAGGCCAACTTTCCTATTGTCTCTGAGTAAAATATTTAGCATCTCTTTTGTGATTCTAATTTCTTTAACAACCACAACTGCCTTAGCCTCAGTTTGCCTCACACTTCTCTTGCAAAACTGCAAGTTATTCAAATCTCCACTGATTTATGATCCTGATTATTACAGTAAACATGGCCAAAAGTTGCCAGCAATATTTTTGTCATTGCCTAAATGCTTTGCTGCCTTGAAATTACCACCCACCAGATTACTTACACTATCACCTTTAAATTCAGCCTCCCAGAAAGTCTCAGAACAAAGCAAAATATACACAACTTCTTAGCCAAAATTTAACAAGAATGGCCTCTCATCCTATTTCCAATACAGTTTTCTTCTCCTGAAACCTCACAAGTCCAGTCTTTACTATCTGTACTCCAATCAGCATTACAGACTTCTGGGCTCCCACCAGAACCCCCCATTAAAATCCACCTACAACATTCTAAAGATTCAGCTTGCATCTCTAAACTTTTCAAAATTTCTTCCCCCAAAAAACAGCTTCCAAGGCTTCTGAACCCCATGTGACCATGTGCTGTTATTCAGAGCAATTAATCCACTCTAGGTATCACCTTTTATTTTAGTTAGCTTTTTCTGCCACTATGATGAAAAGACCAGATAAGAAAAACTTTAGAGGAGGAAAAGTTTATTGGGTGTTCATAGTTTCAGAGGCCTCAGTCCGAATATGACCAACTGCATTCTTCTTGGCCCAAGGTAAGGCAAACATGATCATGGCCAAAGGGTATGAAAGAAGCTGCTCAGGGCATGGCAAAGAAGAAGAAAGAGATCCCTGCTCACCAAGAACAAAACATAAACCCCAAAGGCATGTCCCAATGACCCATCTCTCCAGTCACACCCTAAATTAACACCCATCCTAAGGTTTTTAGCCTCTGGTTAAAAACCACTTAATCCCAATGTGTGAGTTAATGCACTAATTAGGTTAAGGCTCTCATAACCAAATCTTTTGACATCTCAACTTTTTTTCCATTGTCTTAAACAAGGGTTTTTTGGGAATTTCATATCTAAACTATAACAGGTATGAAAGGCCAAAGTTTGTCTACTACTATTAGATGCTGTAGTAATGGATATCATGTTAAAGATAACAGGAGAGCATAGATGTTATGATGGAGACTATATTAGTATTAAAGATCACAGGGCAGATAATACATCAGTTTTTGATAACAGTATGCCTATTATGAGTGCTAAAGGCCACACTACAGATATTATATTAATATAAGATGCCATAGTATGAATAACATATTCATATTAATTGCCACATGGCAACTATCATATTATATTCAATGCTCTAGTATGGATATCATATTAGTATTGGAGGTCAGGGAAACTACTGTGTCACTTTTAGATTCTCTAGTGTGGTCATCGTATTAGGATTAAAGACAATAAGGCAGCTATTATATTAATTTTAGAGCCCACATGATAAATAGAACATAAACTTAAATGCCACAGGGCAGCTATAGTATGATTATCATAATAGTATTAAAAGCCACAGGGCAGCTACTATATCAATTTTAGGTGATATATATTGGTATCACATTAGTATTAGTTTGAAATACTCAAATATGGATATCATATTTATATTGAAGGCCACAGGAAAACTATTATAGCAATTTTAGATGATATAATAAGAATATCATAGTATTAAAGACCACAGCTCAGATATTTTATTAGTTTTAGATGCAATAGCATGTATATTCCATTAATATTCAAAGCCACATAGAAGCTATAGTATCAGTTTTAGAACAAATAGCCTGGATACTGTATTAGTATCAAAGGCCATAGGGAGCTATTATATTAACAAGTTATATTAGTCTTGAAGCCAAAGTTTCGCTATTATAATAGTATAAGATGTTATATTATTATTATTACCTTAATTCAAAGGCCACTGGGCAGCTCTTATGTTAGTTTTAAATGTTATACAATGGAAATATATACTAGTAAGAAAGCCCATAGTGCAGCTCTTTGCAGCTCTTATATTACTGTTGGATGCTACACTACAAAAATTATATTAATATTAAAGGCCACAGGGCAGATGTTATACCAATTTTAGATACAACAGTATTAATATTATAATAATTAGAAAACCAAAAAGTAGATATTATATTAGTTTTAGCTGTTACATTTAGATATTATATATGTATAAAATGCCACAGGGCAGCTAATATATTAATATAAGATGCTACAGTATGGATATTACATCAATGTTAAAAGCCACTGCACAGGTATTATATTGATTTTGGATACTATAATATGGATACCATGTTACTGTTAAAATATTATAATGTGGCTATCATATAATTATAAATTTATTATATTATATTAATTTTAGATACTATAGAATGTATGTTAACATAATATTAACAAGGCAGATATTAGTTTTACATGGTATTTTATAGGAATAAGTATAGGTCACAGAACACATGTTTTATCAGTTTTTGATACTATAGTATGGATGTTATATTAATATAAAGGCCACAGCATAGCTATTATATAAAATTTACATGTTATATTAGGCTTTAAATACTATATTATGGCCATTATATTAGTATTAAAGTCCACAAGGCAGATATTATATTAGTTTTAGCTGCTATTGTATGGATATTACATTCATATTTAAGGCCACAGGACAGATTATATTTGCTTTAGAACTCACAGTATGGATATAGTTGAATGCAAAATTCAGCTATTGTGTTAGTGTTACATGCCACAGGCCAAGTATGATATTCATTTCAGATGCTATGGTATTAATATCACATTCAGGTAAAGGCCTCAGTGCAGCTATTGCAAAAGTTGCAGATGCCATCTTATGAGCATCATATTAGCATGAAAGTGACATTGAAGCAATTACATTGGTTCTGGAAGCCACACTGTGAATATCATATTAATGTTCAAGGCCACAGAAAATTTATTATATTAGTTTTCCAGGCCACACTTTGGATAATACGTTAATAATAAAGGAAACAGGTCAGTGATTTAATCAGTTTTAGTTGCAGTAGTATCTACATCATTTTTAACATTAAAATTCACAGGACAGCTATTATATCAACATTAGATGCTCTACTAAAGGTGTTATATTAATGTTAGAAGCCACAGGGAACTAATAATATTAATTTTCAATGCTATTGTGTGGATAACATGTTAGAATTAAAGATCATGGGGCAGTTCTTATATTAGTTTAGATGTCACAGTATGGATATTGTATTAAAATTAAAAGTCACAGAGCACCCATTACATTAATTTTAAAATCTATAATATCTATATCATATAAATTATAAATGTTAGAAGAAAGCTATTATATTATTATCAGATACTATAGTATAAATATTATAGATTATGAATATTATATTAATATAAAAGGCCACATAGAAGCTACTATATTAGTTTTAGATTTTATAATATGGATATTACATTGGTATAAAAAGCCATAGTTCAGTAGTTTTATTTTATTAGTTTTAGAATATATAATATCAATAATATATTAATATAATCACCAGAGGGTAGCTATTATATTAGTTTCAAATATAATACTGATCACAAGTTCAAGACCAGCCTCAACAACTGAGGAGGCCCTAAGCAACTCAGTGAGATCCTGTCTCAATTTTTGTTTTTAAAAAGGGGGTGGGGTGGGGCTGCTCAGTGGCAGAGACTTGCCTTGCAAGTGTGAGGCACTGAGTTTGATCCTAGCACCACAGAAAAACAAATAAAGGCACTGAATCTACATACAACTAAACAATTTTTTAAAATGGGGGTGGTGGTGTTGGCTGGGGATGTAGCTCAGAATTGCTTTGGTTTAAATTGCCAATACCAAAAATAAAAAATGACTGGGCAGCTATCGTATCAATTTTTGAAGCTATAGTTGGGTATCATAATGGTATTAAAGATTACTGGGCAGTTATTGTATTAGTAATATATCCTATACTATGAATATCATACTAGCATTAAACGCCATCATGTAGTTATTTTATTATTTTCAGATGCTTTGGTATGGATACTATATAAGTATTAAACGCCGCAGAATAGCTCTAAGGCCAGTTTTAGATGCTATATATGGATGCTATATATGGATATCACATTAGAACCAAAAGCCACAGAGCAGCTATTATATCAGTTTTCAATACAATATTATGTTTAACATATAATACAAAAGACCATAGATCAGCCATATCAGTTTTTGATACTATAGGATGGACATAATAATAGTGTTAAAGACAACAAGGCAGCTATTATGTTACCTTTACATGCTGTAATATAGATATCATATTAGCTATGAAGGCCACAGGGCAAATACTATATCAGTTTTATTTTTATTTTATTTTTTTGGTATCAGAGATTGAACTCAGGAGAACTTGACCACTGAGCTACATCCCCAGCCCTATTTTATATTTTAGTTAGAGACAGGGTCTCACTGAGTTGCTCAGCACCTCAGTTTTGCTGAGACTGGCTTTAAACTCATGATCCTCCTGTCTCAGCCTCCTGAACCACTGGGATTACAGGTGTGTGTCACTACACCTAGCCCTATATCAGTTTTAGATGCTATATTATGGATATCATACTAAAATCAGAGGCCTCAGAGCAGCTGTCATATCAATTTTAAATGCTATATTAGTCTTAAAGGACACAGGGCAACCACTTTATCAGTTTTTGATGCTCTTGTATGGATATCATATCAGTATTAAAGACCATGGGGCAGGAATTATAACACTTTTAGATGTAACAGTATGAATATTGCATTAAGGAATTATATCACTTTTAGATGTAACAGTATGAATATTGCATTAGTATTATATTATTATATTAACTTGAAATGCCATTATTTTATTTTATTAATTAATGGATATCATTTTATTATAAAAGGCTACAGTGCAGCTATTTTAATAGTTTTGGAAGCTAGAGCATGAATATTATATTCACATTAAAGGCTAAAGGGAAGCTAGTATATTAATTTTACATGTACTGTTCTATGGATACCATAATAATATGAAAACCACAGGGCAGTTATTAGCTTAAGATCTAATAAGATGTCTATTACATCAATATTAAAATCCACAGAGAATGTATCATATTTTTTCATATGTTATAGTATAGATATTATATTAGTATTAAAGGTCACAGGGAAGCTAAGTATTAGTTTTAGGGTTTATACTATGGATATGATGTTGGTATTAAAGACAATAGTGCAACTGTTATATTATTTATAATGATAAAATATGGATACTACATCAGAACTATAGGCCACAGGACTGCTATTTTATTAGTTTTAAATGCTATCATGTGGATATCATAAAAAATTGAAGGTCACAGAGCAGGTATTTTATTCATTTTAGATGTTCTAGTATGGATATTATATAGTATTAAAAGGCCACAGGGAAACTATCACTTCAGTTTTAGGAGATACAGTGTTGATATTATTAAAGGCCATAGGGCAGCTAGTATATTAGATGCTATATGTGGATATTGTATTAATATAAAAGGCCACAGAAGAGCTATAATATTACATTAAGAGTCCAAAGTGTAGTTATAATACTAATAATAGTGTTACAGGCAGCTCCTATAGTACTTAGTATAGGTGCTGTAGTATGCACACCATAATTAAAGCCCAGCCAGGCAGTGGCACATGCCTGTAATTCCAGTGAGTTAGGAAGCTGAGGCAGGAGAATTACAAGTTCAAGTCCAGCTTCAGCCACTTAGTGAGTCCCCAAGTAATTTATCAAGATGCTGTGTCAAAATAAAAAAAAAAAAATAAAATAAAATAAAAAGGGCTGGGGATGGGGTTAAATGCCCCTAGTTTCAATTCTTATTACCAAAAAAAAAAATGTATTAAAGCCAAAACTTCAGTAATTATATTAGTTTATATATATATATATATATATATATATATATATATATATATATATATATATATATATATATTATTAGTATTAAGCTATTATACTCATTTTAGATACTATAGTTTGGATATCATATTACTATTAAGTGCAAGAACTATAGGCATTTTGTTAAATTATTTTAACTTTAGATGCTATAGTATGGATATCATAATAGTATTAAAGTGCATAGGGCAGCTATTATATTACTTTTAGATGACATAGTATAGATATTATTTTAATTTTCGATGCTATAGTATGGATATCATAATAGTATTAAAGTGCACAGGGCAGCTATTATATTACTTTTAGATGACATAGTATAGATATTTTATTAAATTTAAGGCTAAAGGCCATAGGGCTGATATTATATCCATTTTAAATGCTATATATTATAGATATCATATTATATGGATATCATATTAAAGGCCACAGAGTAGCTATTATATCAATTTAAGATGCTATAATAAGGTGTCATATTGGTATTAAAGGATACAGGGCAGCTATTATATCAGTTTTAGAGACAATAGTATGGGAACTACATTAGTTGCCACAGGGTAGATATTATATTAGTTTGAGATGCTATAGCATGGATATTAATTTTTTATTAGAAAACTACGGGCCAGCTATTATTTTAGTTTTGGATTCTATAGTTTGGATATATTATTAACATTAGAGCTTACATGGAAGTTATTATAATAGTAATAGTATTAAACCTCAGAACAGTTATTATATTAGTTGTACTTACTATAGTATAGATATTACTTCAATATTAAAGCCACATATCAGGTATTATATTAATGTAAATGCTGTAGTATGGATATTATACTAATATTAAAGGCTACAGGAGAACTATATTATTGTATTCTGCAGGCACATATGCATATATTAATACTAAATGCCACAAGAAAGTTTTTACAGTACTGTAAGTTGTTACAGTAAACATACTACAATAGTATTAAAGGCCAAAGTTTAGTTGGTATATTAGTTTTAGATACTATGTTATATTTTGATAGTATTATGGGTATCATGAGAGTATTGGCAGCTATTATATCAGATTCAGATGCTACATTATGGAGAATTTATTAATATTAATGGCCATAGGGCAGCTATCTTATCAGTTTTAGATGTCAAAACAGGTAATCAAATTAGTACTACAAGACAGCTATTATATTACTATTAAGACCACAGGGGAGATATTATATCCATTTTAGATGATAAAGTATATATATATATATATCTTATTTGTATTCAAGGCTACAGGGCAACTATTATATCAGTTTTAGATGCTACACTAAGCAGTTTTAGATGTTCTACCAATATGATATCATATAAGTATTAAAAGTATCAGGGTAACTATTTGTTTTAGGTGCTACAGTATGTATATTATTTAGTGTTAAGATCACAATATATCTATTATATTAATTCAGATGCTACAGTATGATATTATATTAGTATTAAAGGTCACAGGGCAGATATTTTATTAGTTTAAGATGACATGATATGAATATCATATTAGTATTATATGTATTATATCATATAATTAAAGGCCACAGGGCAGCTCTTATATTAGCTTTGGATACTATAGGATGGATACTTTGTTAGTTTTAAAGATCTCAGGACAGCCATTGTATCAGTTTTAGATGTTCTAGCATGGATATTATAAATTAGTATTAAATGCCCAGGTCAACAATTATGTCACTTTTAGATGTTCAAGTATGTATAACATGTTAGTATTAAAGTCAACATGGTAATTGATATATTAATTTCAATAGTATAGCATGGATATCATTAGTTTACTGGCTACAAAGCAGATATTTTAATAGCTTAATGTACTATAATATAAATATTATACTAATATTAAAGACCACAGAGCACCAGTTTATCAGTTTAAGATTCTATATCATGTATATTAAATGTTAAAATCCACCAGAGAGTTATTACATTGGTTTCACAGGCTGTAGAAAAGGTGTCACATTCATATTAAAGGTCACAGGACATCTATTACATTGGTTTTAGAGGTCATAATATGGATGTCATATTAGTATCCAAAGCTACAGGTGCACTATTATATTAGTTTCCGATGCCATAATATGGATATCACATTAGATTTAAAGGCCTCAGCCCAGCTACTATAATCATTTTAGGTACTATAGTTTAGATATCATAGTAGTATTAAAGGCTTCTCATGGCTTTGATATTTTTTTAATGCTATAATATGAAAATCATATTAATAGTAAATGCCACAAAGCAGCTATTTTATCAGTTTTCCATGCCATATTATGGTGATTGTATCAGTAACAAAGGCCGCAGGACAGCTATCATATTAGATTTAGAGGTCATAATATGGATGACATATTATGAAGTCTATAGAGTTCATGCTATCACAAGTTTATTATATTAATATTAAAGGCAGAGGGAAGCTAGAGGATGGATATAATATCAGTATTAGAAGGCCACAGGACAGCTTTTATATTAATTAAAGGGCCATAAGTTTTATATCAGATTAATGTTAAAGGCCATGGGGCAGGGGCTAGGGTTGTGACTCAGTGGTAGAGCACTTGCCTGGCATGCATAAGGCAATGATTGGATCTTCAGTACCACATAAAAATAAATTAATTAAAAAATGGTATTGTGTCCATCTATAACTTTAAAAAATATTTTTAAAAGGCCACAGGGTAGGCTGGGGTTGTGGCTTGGTGGTGGAGTGCTACCCAACCCAGACCACAAATTTGCTCAGGCCCAACCCCAACCATAATTCCTGCGTAAACCCTAATGCTCACCATATAATTTTTGTTTCTGATCTTCACCTTGTGGAGGGACTGGGCTTCAGTGTGACTGACCTTGAGAAGGGGATGGCCTCAGTGTCTATGACATTTGGAGGCTGGCTTTATTCCTCTATCCAGAGCTAGTTGGTCACATCTGCTCATTTCTTGGAGTATATTCTTCTGGACTAGGTTGGAGAGATCCAAGTCCTGCTTCCCCTTAATATGAACTTGACCTATGACAATCAAGCCACTATTTCACAGTCATTGTGAATACTGCACACAAGTGTCACACCAGCGTTGTACTGGGACATTGTTATACCATTGATGGTATTAAAACGGGCTCTGTGTATTGAGGTGGTTGCCCAGTGCCATATGCTTGTAAGTGGTAGAGCTAGAGTCCTGTGCACAACACCCAGCCTCACACCCAGCTCTCCTAAAACCTTCACTATCTGGAAGACAAGGAAGGAAGAATCTCAGTCCCTGACCAGGACAGTGTTCTCTGGGGCAGGCGTTGCAGGTGATACTGTCCTAGAAGTGGTGGATGAGTGATGAAGCAGGGTGAGGGGGTGTTTACTCAGCTTTACCTAATCCTCAGTTTTGACCTGGATCCCATATCAATTTCAATCCCTATGAGCTCTAACCACAAGAATCCTGGCCTGGAAGGGTTTGAGGTCAGGCTGCACACTCTCCAAACAATGGAGGCTGGTTTCTTATCCAAGAACATCTGCTAACTTTAATCTCATTTTCCAGCCTCCTGGGAGACAGAAGTGGCCTTCATCAGACCCTCCAGTTGTGTCCTGTCTCATCCCAGACTCCAAACATAGATTCTTCTCTGCCCAGAATGGTCACAGTCCCACCTGGCCAGTCATCTTTGCAGGACAGAACAGAAGTTGTCCTTTGCAGATCAGGCAAAGGAGGTGTCTGGAGACTGTTGGCATCATTCAGCCTTAACTATATCCCAGGAAAAGAGGAGATGGAGGCCAACTCTGCTGAGGATCAAACCCAGTTCCTCACACGTGCCAGGTGAGCATGCTACCACTGAGCTCCAGCCCCAGCCCTTTATTTTTATTTTGAGTCAGGGTCTTGCTAAGTTGCTTAGGGCTTTACTAAGTTGTTGAGGCTGGCTTTGAATTTGTGATGCTTCTGCCTTAGCCTCCCAAGTCACTGAGATGACAGGTGTGTATCTCTGCACCCAGCTATTTATTTAATTTGAGATGTCATGCTATGAATATTATAATATTTAAAAGGCAACAGGAAAGCTCTTGTATTAGTTTTAGATACTGTATTATAGACATCATATTAGCATGAAAGGCAACATTTAAGCTATTACTAGTTTCAGAGGCCACAGTACATTACATTAATGTTAAAGGCCACAGGATATCTATTACTTTTCCAGGCTACACTATTGATATTTTTAATAATAAAGGAAACAGGAAAGTTATTGTATTAATTTTAGTTGCTAAAATATCTATATAATATTAACATTTAAGGACACAAGGTAGTAGTATATCTGCATTAGATATTGTATTAATGATGTTATATTAACAGTAAAAGATGAAGGGCACTGATATATTGATTTTTCAATGCTATTGTACAGATATCAGGTTAATATTAAAGGTCAGCTATTATATTACTTTTAGATGCTATAGTATGGATATTATATTAAAATTAAATATCAAAGAGTACCTATAATATTAGTTTTAAAATATATAATGCTGATATTATATTAATCATAAATGTCACAGAGCAGCTATAATATTAGTATAGGATGCTATAGCATAAATATTTTATTAAAATTAAATGTCACAGGAAAGCTATTATATTGGTTTGAAATCTATAATATTTATATTAATTATACATGTCACAGTACAATTATTATACTAGCTTTGAATACTACAGTATGGCTATCATATTCATATCAAAGGTCAAAGTGCAGCCGAACACAAAATTAGTCAGGCAGTCAGTAAAGATAGGTAGATTGAGTCAGATCAGATCAAGGAGGCCAATTACAGTTAATCCCAGATGTTGGAGAGGGATTAAAATGCTAATGCCTTCAGAGCCCTTCCTCCACCCTTATCAAGATAATCTGCCCCTGCTCCAACCTGTTGCTAATGTAACCAGCCCAGGAATTGTCCTTCCCTAGAGGGAGTTGTAAAAGTTGCTAGTTAATTCACCCTGGGCCCCCCTTCCTGCCCAAATGCTCCACTTTGGCCCCTCCAAACCATCTGCTTCTCACCTTTTGGCCATCCCACTGAGCATCTCCTGGGCCTAGTCATGTATGCAAAAAGAGAAGAGATAAAGGGAAGACAGCAAAAGAACAAAAGAAGCCTAAGACATATAAAAAGGCTCTTTCTGATAGAGAGGTGGGAGGAAAAGGGAGAAAGAAGGGGAATTTCATGAAGATGGAAGGAGACCCTCATCATTACAGGTGAGGAAAAAGAAAAAAAAAAAGAAGTGTGTCACATTAGATTGGGTAGAGAGAAGTGATGGGAGGGGAGGGGGGGAAGAAAGGGTAGCAGAATAAAATAGACATTATTATTGCTGTATGTATATATTTGACTGCATGACCAATGGGATTCTGCAACCTGTACACTCAGAAAAATGAGAAATTATACCCCATCTGATTCAAATGTATAATATGTCAAGATCGTTATATTGTCATATGTAACTAATTAAAACAAATAAAAAAATGTAAAAAAAGGCTCTTGGGATTCCAGGATACCAGCTATGGCCCCTTTCTCCTTCCAAGGAGAAGTCTGTTACCCCTTTTTAAATAAATCCTGTTTTATATGCTTGCTTTGGTGTGCTGTGCTTCTCTAATGTTATATGTCAACATGTTAAGAAGCAGAACTCGTTACTGGTATTACAGCCATTTGATCAATTTTAAATGTTCTAATGTAGATACCATATTAGTATTAAAGGCCAAATTATACCACTTTTAGTTGCTTGAGTATGAATACCACATTAGTATTAAGGTCAACAGGGCAGTTAATATATTAAGTTTAGATAAGATTATAGGAATATCATATTAGTTATTAGCCATAAAGCAGATATTATTTTAGTTTAAAGTGCAATAGTAGGGATATAATGTTCATATTAAATGCCACAGGGCATCTATTTATCTGTTTTAGATGCGACAATTTGGACAATAAATAAATATGAAAATTAACAAGGAAATTATTATATTGGTCATAGAAATATATACAGGTCATAGAAAGAATGGTATATTAATATTAAAAGTCACACTACATGTATTGCATTGGTTTTAGAGGCTATAATATACATATCATATTAGTATCAAACACTACAGGGCAGCTATTATATTAGTTTTAGATGCTATAGTATGTATATCACATTAGTATTCAGGGCCACAGTACAGCTATTACATTAATTTTAGATAGTTTAGATATCTTATCAGTGTTAAGGGCCACAGAACAGCTATTATGCCAGTTTTAAAAGGATTTAGTATAGATATTACACTTACATTATAGATCATAATGCAGCTATTATATTAGTTTATAATGCCAAAACACAAATATAATATTAATATCAAAGTCCATAGAATAGTTTTTAAATTAGTTTCAAATGCTATACTATGGATATTATATTAAAACTAAAGGCCAAAGGGCAGATAAAATATTAGTATATGATTCTGTGGTATACATGTTATAACATCTATTAGTATTAAGGACCAAAGTTTAACCATTATATTAGTTTAAGATGTTATTTTATTAATATTACATTAACTCAAAGGCCAGATGTCAGCTATCATATTAGTTTTTATGCTATTCTATGGACATAATATAAATATGAGAGGCCACATGTCAGCTATTACATTAGCTTGAGATAGCAAAGTATGAATATTACATCGATGTTACAGGCCAAAGGGCAGTTATTTTATCAGTTTTAGGTACTAATATGTGAATAGTACACTAGTGTTAAAGGCTACAGGATATATATCATATTAGCTTAGGGTGCTATAATATGGATATTAATTAATATAAAAGGTCACAAGGCAGCTATTATAGTTATTTTAGATGCTATGTTATGAATATTATAGTAGTATAAAGACCACAACTTGGTATTTTATTAGTATTAGATGTGAGATATATATATTAGCTTTAGATAAAATAGTATGGATATTATATTAGTGCTGAAAGCCATAGGGAAGCTATTACTTTAGGATGCTAAAGCATGAATATTTCCATAGTATTAAAGGACATATACCAGATATTATATTAGTTATAGATGTTATAGTGTGGACATCATTTGGTTTTAGAGACCACAAGGCAGCAGTTATAATAATTTTAGTGTCTATAGCTTCTATATGATATCAGTTTTTAAGGACAGAGGGAAGATATTTTATCAATTTTAGGTATTACATTAATGTAAAAGGCCAAAAGGCAACTATTGTTTTAGTTTGAGATTCTATAGGATGTAAGTAATAAAAGATATAGGGAAGCTAAATAATGAGTTTTAGAGGACTCGGTAGGGACATCATATTAATATTAAAGGCCACAGAGCAACTATTACATCAGTTTTAGATGCTAAAATATGGATCTCATATTAGTATTAAAGACCTCAGGATAGCTATATCATTTTTGATGCTATAATGTGAAAAATCATGTTAATATTAAAAGATACACCATAGCTATTATATCAATTTTAGATGCTGGTATGGATATTATATGAATATAAAAGGCTACAATGCAGGTGTCCTTTTAGCTTTAGATGCTACAGGGTTGATATTATATTAGTTACAAAAGACATACGGAAGCTATTAACCAAGTTTTAGAGGACTCAGTAAGGGATATCCTATTGATATTAAATACCACAGGGCAGCTATTATAATAGTTTTAGATACTGTAATATGGACTAACATTAATATAATAATCAAGGCCAAAGGACATATATTTTATGATTTTAAGATGGCATAGTATAGGGCTGGGGTTGTGGCTCAGAGGTAGAACAATTCCCTATCATGCATGAGGCACTGGGTTTTATCCTCAACACCACGTAAAAATAAAATAAAATATATGTACATGTATATATATATATATATATATATATATATATATATAAATATATATATATATTTATATATATATATATATATGTATATGTATATGTATATATATGCCAAAGCACACAGCTATTATTTTTATTTCAAATATGGTATTATGAATATTAGTATCAAAGTCTACATGGTAACTACATGTGTTAGATGCTATAGTATAGATATTACATTGTTATTAAAGGCCACAGGAGAGTCATATATAAATGAAAATATATATAAATATATATATTTATATGGATGTCTTTAGATAAGGGGAATTAGTCATATTTTATTAATTTTATTACTTTTAGATACTATAGTACAAATATCATTTTAGTATTCAATGTCACAGGGCAGCTATTACAATAGTTTTAGAATGTATAATATGGAGATCATATTAGCATTAAAGGTCATAGGGCAGAAATTTTATTAGTTTTAGAAGCTATAATATGAAAGATATAGTAAGGGTATTATATTATTATTAAAGGCCACAGGGTAGCTATTATATTAGTGGTGGACTGTATAGAATAGATATCATGTTAGTATTAAAGGCCATAGGACAGCACTTATATTAGTTTTATAATGTATAATAGGATAATATATTAATTATAATAACCACAGGTGTTATGATTTGGATGTGAGGTGTCTCCCAAAATTCATGTGTGAGACAATGCAAGAAGGTTCAGAGAAGAAATTATGGGGTTTTAAGAGCCTTAACTCAATCAGTAAATTAATCTCCTGATTGGATTAATTGAGTGGTGACTGGAGGCAAGTGGGGTGTGACTGGAGGAGACGGGGCATTTGGGGTAAGCCTTTGACATATATATTTGTATCCAGCAAGTGGAGATCTATTGAGCTAGTGAGCTAGCTAGATATCTCCTTCCTGATCATCATGAGACCTGCTTCCCTCTACAGCACACTTTTACCATGATGTCCTGTTTTACCTTGAGCTCCAAGGAATGGAACCAGCAATAGATTGAGATCTGAAACCATAAGCCCTCAAATCACCTTCCTTCCTCTATACCTTTGCTGGTTGGGTCTTTTAGTCAGAGCAGTGAAGAATCTGCATAAAATAAATTAGTACCAAGAAGAGGAGTCACTGCTGTGACTAACCTCACCATATGGTTCAAAAGCTTTTGGAGCTCTTTTGAAATTGGTGCAAGAAATTTTGAGATGGTCAACAGTGCAAGCTGAAAATGGTTTAAACTGTCATAAGCAGAACTTAGTGGCCAATTCTTGTGGGAGCTCAGAAGACCAGAATGCCAATGGGACCAAGAACAGTGAAGACAGGGCTTGAGAGGGCTCAGAGGAGGATACTATTGGTAAGTGGACTAGATGCCATTGATGTTATGTTCTGGCTGAGAAGTTGTCTGCATTTTGCTTATGTCCTGAGATTTTCTGTGAGGCTGATTTTAAAAGTGATACCCATCTTGACCTGGCAGAAGAAATGTCTAGGCAGCACAGAATTCAGGAAGTGGCATGGATATTGTTGATGGCTTTTAGCCAAGTTTATTTTGACATTCAGAAGCAGAAAGCAGAACAAATTTGAAAAACATGAGCTTGAAAGATGGGAATAAAACTGGGACCAAGGAAGTTGCAGTTTTTAAAGACTTTACCATTACTAATGTAATGCTAAAGACTGCCCAGAGACAATAAAAAAGATGGCTTGAGGGCATCTGAAGAGCTAGCAAGACCACACCCAACTCAGGCCCAAGGGAGTAAAAGTGAAAATTCTCTTGGAGATTAATGGGGAATCTTTCTTCTTTTTTTTTAAAGAGAGAGAGGGAGAGAGAGAGAGAATTGTAATATTTATTTTTTAGTTTTCGGCAGACACAATATCTTTTTTTGTATGTGGTGCTGAGGATTGAACACGGGCCACAGGCCAGGTGAGCGCTCTACTGCTTGAGCCACATCCTCAGCCCTGGGGCATCCTTCTTGCACAAGGGGGCCTAGAAATTTTTTTCAACATACTTCCACCAGACACTCTGAGGCTGTTGCATCCAAGGTTCCTGAAGGCTTTACCACTTATTGCTCTGAATGGCAATAGACATTGGCACCAAACACGTGGTCTGGTTCTGCAGGAATGCAGGATGCTTGAATTAGGGGGTCATAGAAATTTCCACCAAGATTTCAAAGGAAGGCCTGGGAGTCCAGGCAAAGTGCAGCAGGGTTGGAGTCCATGCAGGCAGCCCCTGAGAGGGCAAAGTGTGGAGGTGTGAGACCCCCAAGATTAAGAAATGCCAGTAATGTGGGACACCATCCTAAGAAAGCTGCAGGAATCAAGCAGAGACAAGCCCACAGAAAGCCACTTAGTTACAAACCACAAGGCCACAGGGGCAGATCTACACAAGCCCTTTGGAGAGAACATCATGATGCTATGAGCTCCAGATGCCAGTCGCAGAACTACAGAACTTGTTTTCCCAGCTGGATTTCAGTCTTTGTTCTTATCCCTTTTTTCTATGCCCCTATTTTTCTGGATGAAAATGTTTGCTCTGTACCATTATATATTGGATACTTGTAAATTGCTTTTAATTTTAGGGGAGCTCAACATGCAACATTGCCTTAACTTTGGACTTGAACTTTGAGCAATATTGGAACTGTTGAAACTATGGGGACTCTTAGGAATGAATTAAGTATTCATGTATAAAACAATGCAAAAAGTTTCAGAGATTGGGTTGTAAGAGACTTAACACAAATCAGTAAATTAATCACCTCATGAGATTGATTGCCTGGTAACTGAAGGCTGGTGAGGTGTGGCTGGAGAACTTGGGGCATTGGAAACATGTCTTTGGGGATATATTTGTATCTGGTAAGTGGAGATCTCTTTCTCTGTCTCTGATTTTGAACATCATGAGAGCTGCTTTCCTGCACCACACTCTTCGACCATGATATCCTGCCTCATCATGAAAGACAAGGAATGGATCCAGCTCTCTGTGGACTGAGAACTCTGAAACTGTGAGCCTCCAATGAACCTTTCCTCTTCTACAATTGTGCTTTTTGGTTACAGCAATGAAAAAAGCTGACTAAAACAAGAGGGCTCTATTTTGTTAGTCTTGGATATGACATGTAGAAGTGATATTAGTATCAAAGGCCACATGGCAGCCATTATATAAGTTTATATGTCACAGTTTGTATATTCTATTAATATTAAAAGCTACATGGCAGATATTATGTAAGTTTTAGAGGCCAAAAGTATGGATATTATGTTAATATTAAAGGCCACAGAAAGCTATTTGTTTTTTTTAATTCTATACTATGTATATCACATTAGTATTAAAAGCAGCCATTATATTAGTTTATAAGCCACAGTATGAATATTATATTAACATTAAAGCCATGTGGCAGCTATTATATTAGTTTTAGAGCAAAAGTATGGGTAGTATGTTAATATTAAAGGTCTCAGGTCAATTGTTATATTAGTTTTAGAGATTAAAGAATGGCTTTCATATTGAAGTCCACAGTACAGTTATTATATTAATTTTCCATGCTATAGTGTGGATAAAATATTAGTACTGCAGGCCACAGGGAAGATATAAAATTAGTTTTAGATGCAATACTATGGATATTCCTGTAACATAAAAAGTGACAGAGAAGCTATTGTACAAATTGTAGAAAGTATAGTATAGACATTATAATAATATTAAAGGCTAGAGGACATCAAATCTATTAGTAACAGATTTCACACTGTGGGCATCAGATTAGTCTTTCGCACCACTGCATAGCTATTTTATTAGTTTTATGTGCTACATGTGGAAAATATGTTAGTTATTAAGGCAATAAGACAACTATTATATTGGTATTACATGCTTCACTATGGATATCAAATTAATAATAAGGCCACAAATCAGCTGCTACATTCATTTTAGATGCTATGTATGGATATTATATTAGAGTTAAAAGCCACAGTGCAGCTATGATATCTGGTTTTGATACTGTGCTAAGAATATAGTAACAAGGCACAAGGCAGTATTACATTAGTTGTATATGCTCTAGTATGGATATTATATTACTATTAAAGGCCATTGGACAAGTATTATGTCAGGTTTAGATGATACAGTATGCATATTAGTTTTTGATGCTATAATACCTATTTATGATACTAATATCCTATTAGCTTTAAAAGCCACAGTACAGATATTATATTAATTTTAGATACTAAATAAAAATGTTACATGAATATTAATATATTAGTATCAGATGCTACACTACGAATAGTACAAATAAAAAAATGTGCAGCTATCATTTAGTTTTAGATATTCTAGCAGGATATCAAAGTGATATTAAAGGACACAGGATTAACTATTATATTAGCTTTAGATACTATGTAATAAATATTATATTAGTATTACTTGCCACAGGTCAAGTATTATATTCATTTCAGATGCCATGGTACTAATATCAAATTCATGCCAAGGCCTCAGTGCAGCTATTGCATTAGTTGTAGATGCTATTTTATGGGCATAATATTAGCATGAAAGCAACATTGAGGCAATTACATTGGTTCTGGAGGCCACACTGTGGATATCATATTAATGTTAAAGGCCATAGAAAATGTATTTGGATATTATGTTAATAATAAAGGAAAGAGGTCAGTGATTTAATTAGTTTTAGTTGCTATAGTATCTACATCATATTAACATGAAAGTTCACAGGGCAGCTATAATGTCAGTATTAGACACTCTACTAAAGATGCTATATTAATGTTAAAAGCCACAGTGGACTAGTATATCAATTTTAATGCTATTGTATAGATATCATGTTGATATTAAAGATCATAGGGCAGCTATCATATTAGTATTAGATACTATAGTATAGATATTATGTAAAATTTAAGTTCACAGGACACTTGTTACATTAGCTTTAGAATCCATAATAACTATGATCTTAGTTGTGGATTCTATGGTATGAATATCATGTTAGTACTAAAGGCCATGAGACAGCCATTATATTAGATTATAGGCCAATTTGGAAAGCAGTATGGAGATTCCTGGGAAAGCTGTAAATGCAACCACCATTTGACCCTGCTATTGTCCTTCTCGGACTATTCCCTGAAAACCTTAAAAGAGCATGCTACAGGGATACTGCCACATCGATATTCATAGCAGCACAATTCACCATAGCTAGACTGTGGAACCAACCCAGATGCCCTTCAATAGATGAATGGATAAAAAAAATGTGGCATGTATACACCATGGAATATTGCGCAGCACTTAAAAATGACAAAATCATGGAATTTGCAGGGAAATGGATGGCACTAGAGCAGATTATAGTGAAGCTAGCCAATCCCTAAAAAACAAATACCAAATGTCTTCTTTGATATAATGAGAGCAACGATGAACAGAGCAGGGAGGAAGAGCAGCAAGAAAAGATTAACATTAAACAGAGACATGAGATGGGAGGGAAAGGGAGAGAAAAGGGAAATTGCATGGAAATGAAGGGATACCCTCATTGCTATACAAAATTACATATAAGAGGTTGTGAGGGGAATGGGAAAATAAACAAGGAGAGAAATGAATTACAGTAGATGGGGTAGAGAGAGAAGATGTGAGGGAAGGGGAGGGGGGATAGTAGGGGATAGGAAAAGTATCAGAATACAACAATTACTAATAGGGCATTATGTAAAATTGTGGATGTGTAACCGACATGATTCTGCAATCTGCATTTGGGGTAAAAATTGGGAGTTCATAACCCACTTCAATCTAATGTATGAAATATGATATGTCAAGAGCTTTGTAATGTTGTGAAAAACCAATAAAAAATACATAAATAAATAAATTTGAAAAACAAATTAGATTCTAGGCTACAGTGTATGTATTATATTAATATTAAAGGCCACATGGCTGCTACTATGTTAGTTTTGTAGGCCAAATAATGCATATTATATTAATATTAAATGCTATAGGGCAGTTGTTATTTTAGTTTTATGGCTAAAGTATGGATATCATATTCATATTAGGGTTAGATGGCAACAGGCCTTTTTATATTGGTTTTAGAAGCTGTAATATGGATATCATATTAATATTAAAGACCAAAGAACAGACAATATATTAGCTATAGAAGCTATAATATAGATAACATAATAGTCTTTAAGGCTACAGGGCAGATATTTTATTAGTTCCAGCTGCCACAGTATTGATACTGTATTAGTATTGAAGGCAACTGAACAGCCATTATATGCATGTTAGTGCCACACTATCTATATTATATTAGTATAAAAGGTCATAGCACAGCACTTACATCAGTTTTATATGCTACAATATGAATATCATGTTAGTATTAAATGCCACAAGGCAGCTATTATATTAAATTTTGATGCTATAATTATAGATGTATTAGTAATGAAGGCCACAGAGCACCTATTATATCAGTTTTAGACACTACAGTTTAGATACTGGATTAGTATTAAAAGGCGACAAGGCAGGTATTATTTCAGTTTTAGAGGCCACCATATGGATATCATGTTAATATTAAACCCACAGCAAATCTATCAGTTTTTGATGTTCTTATATGGATACCATATCAGCATTAAATGCCACAGGCAGCTGTCACATGAGTTTTATATGCTATAATATGAATATCATATGAGTACTAAAGGCCATAAGGCAGATGTTCTTTCAGTTTTAGATGCTATAGTATTAATATCTTTTTATTATAGGCCACAGGGCAGCTAATATATTAGTTTTATATGCTACATTAGTATTAAAGGTCACATAGCAGATATTACGAAGATTTAGTTGCTATTTTATGGATGCCATATTAGTACTAAGAGCACAGGAAAGGGAGTATGTTAGTTTTAAGATTCTGTAGTAGGAATGCTACATTGATATTGAAGGTCAGAAGAGATCTATTATATTTGTGTATAGATATAATATTAATATAGAAGGCCACAGGCAAGTTATTCTATTGTTAGAAGAAGTCACAATATGTATGTATGTATATTAATATATTAATAATATTAAAGGCCACAAGAAAGCTATCTTATTAGTTTAAGATATTATATTATAGAGGCTGGGTTTGCAGCTCAGTGGTAGAGCACTTACCTAGCACATGTGCAGCACTGGGTTTGATCCTCAGCACCACATAAAAATAAATAAATAAAACAAAGGTCTTGTGTTCATCTACAACTAAGAAAAATATTTTAAAATTTAAAAGATGTTATAGTATGGATTTGCGTTAATAATAAGGGCCACAGGGCAGATATTATATTAGTATCAGTTGTAGTAGTATGGACATTACATTAATATAAATCATCATAGGCAGGTATTATATTCATATTTGATGGTTTATTATGCATATTACATTAGTATGCAAAACCAATGGGCAATTATTGTATCAGTTTGAGACACTATAGTATGATCAATTATACTAATATTAAAGGCCCCAGGGTAGATATTATATTAGGTACAGATACAGTTGTATGGAATATATATAGTATATATAATATATATAGTATATATATTATATTTATAATATAATTGCATTAATATTAATGGCCACCAGGCAGGTTTTATATTAATTTTATATGCTATAGTATTTCTGGATAGTATAGTATTATTTTAGTTAGGTTTTTCACTATTGTATCTCAAAGTTCTGACAAGAACATTTTTAGAGAATGAAAATTTTATTTGGCACTCACAGTTTCCAAGGTTTCAGCCCATAAAAGGCCAACTCCATCGTTGTGGAGGAGGAAAGCCGCTCAGAATTTGGCAAACAGGAAGCAGATACAGAGCTGTGCTCATCAGGAACAAATACACCTCAAAAGAATGCCCCCAGTAAACCACCTCCCCTAGCCATACACTACCTTACTACAGTTTCCACCCACTTAAACCCTCAGTGGATTAATGGACTGATTGGGTTAAGGCTCTCATAACCCAAACATTTCATGTCTAAACTTTCTTGCATTTTCTTACACATGACATTTTGAGTGACATCTCATATCTAAACCATAATATTCTGCTCCCAGCCCTCAAAAGTTCATGCTCATCTCACAATGCAAAATACATTGATTCCATTGCCAAGAGTCTAGATGTTCTTCAGTTTCAGAATTCCCGAAAACTCCAATTCCAAAGTCTCTTCTGAGATTCGAAACGAAATCACAGTGTGAAAACCCCTGTTAAAATCAATACACACACACACACACACACACACACACACACACACACATTCAATATATAATGGCACAGAGTAAACATATCCATTCTACAAGGGAGAAATAGGGGCATAGAGAGAAGGGATGGGACAAAAGCAAGACCAAAATCCAGCTGGGCAAACAAAACCTGTATTTTCACATCTAGCATCTGAGGCATATGGCATTGTGATATTCTATCCTAAGTGCCTGGTTAGCTCCACCCCTATGGTTTTGTTAGTAGCAGTCTATGAAACTCAGCTTTTCCTTCTCTGTTTCTTTCATGACTTTCCATTCCTCTCAGCCTTCTTTTTCTCCTCAGCAGCCTGTGTTAAATCTGGCTAGGCTAGAATATGTGCTCATGTAATCCATAAGCCTCAGAGTCTGGAATCACTGGTACCACAGGCCTCCACACCTGTTTATAATTTTGGAAGTTCTGGATTATCTTCTAATTTGTTTCTCCAGATTCCAAAAAGAATTTATCTTCATAGATTTTATGTGTAGCCTCTTGTAGTTAACTTCTCAGCCAGAAGAAACATTTTATATGTTACTCATTTCCTATAAGGGTTTCTGTTTTACTTGATATTGTTTCTTTGGTTGTCCTTCACTTACTTCTCCTTTATTTTCTCTTCTACTCTCTCTATTTCCTTAAGTTTATCCACACCAATTTGTGTCTTCATACATGTACTTTGGATAATAATGGGGTACCAACCATATTGAAACACTTTACTGTGAAATGTTTTTACAGGTTAATAGTATCTCAAATCAATTGGTGCTTTATTCCTTCTCCCATCCATTCACTTTCCATATTTCTCTACCCTGATGCCTTTCTTCATGCAATAAAAATCAAACCTTAACTCTTAACACTAACCTTAAACCTCTATCCCATGCCATAAACCCTAACTTAACCCTATGCCTAAAAATATTGCTAATCCCAACCCCAAGCCAACCATTAACCTTAATCTTCTTTTTTTTTTTTTTTTTTTTTTTTTTTTTTTTTTTTTTTTTTTAATTGGTCGTTCATAACATTACATAGTTCTTAATACATCATATTACACGGTTTGATTCAAGTGGATTATGAACTCCCGCTTTTACCCCGTATACAAATTGCTGTATCACATCAGTTACCCTTCCATTGATTGACATATTGCCTTTCTAGTGTCTGATGTATTCTGCTGTCTGTAATCTTCTAACTCTAACCCCTAAGTCTAACCCTAAACCTTAAGTCTAATTCTCACCATAAACCTCTAACCATTTTCCTAACCTAGCCCCAACCCTTTTCCCAACATCAAACCCCTAATCCAACCCCTAACCCAACCCCTAACCCCAATCTTAATATAAACTCTAACACTACCTACCTGAATATGGCAGAGTTCTCACTTGAACTTATGGAAGCAGCAAGTGCCCAGGTGGCTTACAACTTCTAACATGGACACAAATGAGACATTCCATGACCCTCTTCTTTGAATCATTTGCTGTAGTGGCTCACAGCTGCCAGAAAACTATTTAGTACTATCAATTCACCATAAAGCATATCTTTCAAACATATTTTAAATAATATATTTGAGCAAGCATATGACCACACACACAGGGAAAGGTAAGTGGTAAAGGGCATCCTGCCAGCACCTTCAACAACATAGAGTCCTAAAACTCTATCTTTTTCTTTTTTGGATGCTTCATTAAGTACCCATGATTCATTAAATCATTGATCATTTGTTACCAGTTTAGCCTTCAGTTCCTCTGTTCTCCTTATATATGTGGGAAGGCTCAAGTTCAAACTCTGTAATGATGTTTGTTTTTTTTTCCCCACTGAATATGGTCATCCTGTGTTGCCCAGGAGCCCTAGACCATTAATCACCTAACTGGTATCAGACAGACACATTGCTTCATAGATTGAAGAATGAGGAGCTAAGAGACAGGAAACTGAAGCAGAGACCAAGAATATATTTCTTGGCACAACAAACCACAAAGTAGCTTCAAATTGACAAAGAACTTGAATATACACTTTTTACTAGTAAACATGAAAGATGATTAACAGGATATTGTATTAGTTTCATTATAGACATGCAAGTTAAAACTGCAGTGAAATTTCCTCACTTTTACTAATAAAGCCATAATAAAAATATTTAAAAATAACGAGTGATTTGGGGCAACCTTGTGAACATTTCATAAAAATATTCCAAGAAAAAAGGCAATCCAAAAGGTAAGCTCTACTATTCCTTCTCTGTTTCTTCCATGAATTTTCAATCCTCTATTTTTATCCATGGAGTTCTTGTTGTGTCCCCCAAGCTAGCCTCCTACACATATACTCCAGAGGTCCTCAGCAACAGCTCCTGCAACCACTGGGGCAACATGCCATTATACAATTTAATTTCTAATTGCGGAAGGTCTGATTTTCTTCTAAGATGAGCTCTACTTTTCCTACTGATTTTCTTCCAAGATAAGCTCCACTTTTGGGTAAGGATGAAGAGAAATCAGCACTCTTTTATATACCTGTGACAATAAATAATGTGAAGCTTGTGTGTGGAATAGTTTGCTATTTCATCAAAAAGTAAAAATAGAATTATCATACTACTCAACAACTCCATTTCTATGTATTTAACCCCAAAGAACTGAAAGTAGGTATTAAAAGAAAAGTACATGTGTATACTTTCCATCTGTTAACGTCATGAGAGTGAGGGACAGGCTCAAAAGGAGTTTTAGGAAAAGAATTTTATGTATGAGTAAAAAAAAAAAGAGTGCTTTTGTTCCCCAGTTGGGCAGGTAGTGAAAGTGAGGATTGATTGTCATGGAGGAGCTTGCTGACGTCCTGATTTGCAGGTTATGTGATGGTCACCTGAGAGTATCCATCCCTACATTGAGTAAAATACATTGCTGTGTTTTACATGGACATACAAACCTGGCATAGCAATGACTAGTGGGGAATGTGAGTGAAAGGATACAGAGCATTTTGCACCACCAATACAGGGTTCCTGTAAGTTTAGCACTATGAGAAAGTCAACTGCTTATTAAAAACCACCATGTCAATACTATGCCAGAAAAACAGACATCAGACTTTATTAGGGAAGTTGACCCTTATAAATCCAGCTCAGCCAAATCTCAGAAATACCATTGCAAGAAAATTTTTCATTAGAAGCCACTGTGTGTGTGTGTGTGTGTGTGTGTGTGTTACGTTAATATTAGAGGCTAAATTTTGGATGTTATATTAGTATAAGAAGGTCACTTAGCGATTATTATAGTGATATAAAACCAATGTGTTCATAGTAGATTAGCATTAAAGACCACAGTCTGGATATCGCTGTGAAGGCAGTAAGGGTCCATGGTAAGTAAATATATTACTATTAGAGGCCATCTATTTACACTGTAAACATACTTTGGGAAACAATGTGAATATCACATAAGTATTAAAGAGCACAATGTGTATACTGTAATAATATCAATGACAAAAGGTCATGTATGCTTGTAATCCCAGAAGCTCATAAGGCTGAGGCAGGAGGATGGCAAGTTCAACGCCAGCCTCAGCAACTAAGTGAGGCCTTAAGCAACTTAGAGACACACTGTATCAAAAATTAATAAATAAATAAAAGGGCTGGCATGTAGCTTAATGGTTAAGTGCCCCTGGATTCAATATCTAGTACAAAAAAAGAACAAAAGATCAACTATTATATTAGGACTACATGCCTCTGTGAGGACATTGTACGTGTCATGAGTGGCAGAGGATTCAATGAGGATATTATCTGCATTACAGGCCTTAGTGAGGATATTATATAGGCCAGAAGTTTCAGTTTAGATATTATATTAGTGGTAGAGTCCTGAATAAAATATTATATTAGTGTAGCAGGTCTCGTTGAAGATACTATATTAGTATCACAGGTCTCAGTAATAACACTATATGTGCTAGAGATTTTAGTGAGGATATTATATGTTTTGGAGGCTTCAGTGTGAATATTATGTGTGTCAAATACCTGACCAGGGACAATATTTGAGTATTTGAAGCCGCTGTGAGAATACTATATTTGTCAGAGACCCCAGTGAGATTATTATTGAGTATAAGAGGCCCCACTGTAGAATATGATAATTATTAAAGGCAAATTTAGGATATTTGTTAGAGTACTCATTGAGAATATTATATGAATGTCAGAGGTCTGAGTGAGTATATTATATATGTCATAAGCTGCAGTGAGAATATATATGCACCTTTATATAAATTATATATTTATATAATGCATGCAAATATATATTTATGCAAATATATATATGTGTATATATGTGTGTGTGTGTGTGTGTGTGTATGTGTGTGTGTATGTGTGTGTGTGTGTATGTGTGTGTGTGTGTGTGTTCTGGGGATTGAACCAAGGAGTACTTTACCACTGAGATACATCCTCAGCTCTTTTTATATTTTTATTTTGAGATAGAGCTTCACCAAATTTTTGAGGCTGAATTCAAACATGCAATCTTCCTGACTCATGCTCCCGATTCATTGGGATTACAAGTCTATACCAGTGTATTCAAGTTATTGAGAATATTATTGAGTGTCAAAGTCTTCAATAGGTCATTTTGAGTTAGATGACTCAATGAGTATATTATGTCACTCAGAGGACTCAATCAAGGTATTATTTTTGCCAGAGGCCTCAGTGAGATTGTTATATGAATATCCAGCGAACTCAATGAGGATAATATATGTTATGTCAAGATCATTGTACTGCCATGAGAAACTAATAAAAAAAATATATGTGTTATAGTCTTAACTGATGATATTATATGAGTATCAGAGATTTCAGTGAGAATATTATGAGTGTCAAGAGAACTTGGTGACGTGGATGTGTAACTGATGTGATTCTGCAATCTTTATACGGGGTAAAAATCAAATGTATGAAATATGATATGTCACAAGCTTTGTAATGTTTTGAACAACCAATAATAAAAAAAGAAAAAAAAATTTATAAAGAGAACTTGGTGAGGTTATTATATATTTCAGAGGCCTAAATGAGACTATTACATGAATGTCAAAGGGTTTTGTGTGGATATATATGTATCATCCACCTCATTAAGAATATTACATTTGGGGCTGGGGTTGTGGTTCAGCAGTAGAGCACTTGCCTAGCACATGTGAGGGCCTGGGTTCAATCCTCAACACCACATAAAAATACACAAAAAATAAAGGTACAATACCTTTGTGTCCAACTACAACTAAAAAATAAAAAAATTAAAGAATATTACATAAGTGTCAGATAACTCAGTGAGCACATTATATGTATTAGAGTCATCACTGATCATATTACGTTTGTCAGAATCTCAGTGGTGATATTATATGAGTGTCAGAGGCCTCAATGAAGCCAATATGTATTTTAGTCCATTTAGTTAACATATTATATCTGTAAGAGGACTCACTGAGGATATTATATGCCCCCTTATATGTGTCAGAGGACTAAGTGATGATATAAATTTTAAAGATATCAGCATGGATATCAAATGTGTCAGATAACTCAGTGTGAAAATTTCAGAGGCATCAGTAAGAATATTATGTGTAAAAAAAGAATATTATATGTGTGCCACAGGTCTTTTCAGAGCCTCAGTGAGTATAGTGTATCTGGTAAAGGCTACAATGAAGATACTATATTAGTGTCACAGGACTCGGTGTGGATATTACATGAGATATAGAACTGAGAGAGGATGTTATATGTGTTAGAGAACTCAGTGAGCACATTTTATGTGTCAGAAACCTCAGTGAGAAGATTGTATTCTTTAGAGGTTTTAATGTGGATAGTGCATTAAACAGAGGCCTCAGTGAGATCATTATATGTGTTAGAGGCCTCATGTGAACATGATATTTGTTATAAACCTCAGTGAAGATATCATATTAGTGCCACAGGTATCAGAGAGGATATTATATAGGTAAAGGCCTTAAATTGCATGTTGTATGTCAGAGCACTGAGGACATTATAGATGACAGAGGCCTCATTACATGAGTGTCAGAGAATCAGTGAAAATATTATATGAGTGTTACAGACCTCAATGAGTATATTCTGTAAAATGCCTCAGTGAGGCATTACATCTTTTACATAGATGGAGCTTCACTGAGGACATTATATGAATATCAGAGAACTCAATTAGAATTTTATATAAATGTGAAAGCCCTGACTAAGAATATTATGTATATCAGAAGTTTCAGTCCTCACTGAAGCCCTTATTGTTTGTTAGAGACTTCAGTAAGCATAGTAAATGTGTTAGAGTCTACAGGAGGATATTATGTGTCAGAATCCAGAGAAAAGCTATTACTTGAGTGTGAGTAGTATATGTATTAGAGCCATCAATCACACTGTTATATGACTATGAACATCCTTATATGAGAAAAATATCTGACTGCAAGAGGCCTTGTTGAAGGCATTGCATGTGTTTGAGATCTCAGTATGTTCGATCTATGGCTCAAAGGTCTCAGGAAAGAAATCCTATATGTCAGAGGCCTCACAGAGGATAAAACAGGAATGCCAGGCTACTGAGAGAGAACATTAATTGTGTTAGAGTCCTCAGGGGAGAAGGTATACTAATGTCACATACTTCATTGAGGGTATTACTGTGTTGAAGGCCTTGGAATTTCTGCTGCTTGGGTGAAAGTCCCAAGTGGAGCTACAGTCTGTGTCAGAGACCTCAAGGAGACACTTAAAAGTGTCAGAGGACCTCAGGGATTTAGAGGCCTCAGGGAGTATATTATATATGTCAGAGTATTCAGAAAGATATAACATGAGCCCAAAATCTCATTGAGGCTATTAACTGAGTCAGAGGACTCAACACTGGTACTTCATTGTTGTTAGAGGTCTCAGCAGAGGATAGATTGCTTTTTAGAGGGGTAAGAGAAAAATATGTTTTCCTGAGGCCACTATGAGGATACCATGAGTCAGAGGCTTCAGTGTGGGTAGAACATATAAGAACCTGAGTGAAGATTTCATAAACCTCAGGGGGATTATGATGGAGTATCTCAGAACTCAGTGAATAAAATCTATTAGTATCAGCAGCCACATGAGGAAATTTTATGCATTGAAATCTTCTATGAGTCTATTATATGGGTTTCAGAACTCTCCGAGAAAATATCACAATTCTAAATGCTGTGAGTGAGGATAGTTTAGAGCTTCTTTAGGAAGTTGCTTACAGGTGTCTGTATAATCAATGAAATAAAATATGAATATTAGAGGCCAAAGTGTGTATAGGATGCAAATGTCAGAGGAGGACTTATTATGAATATCCTATCAGGGATAAGACCACCAGGAGGGTTCTATTTGAGTAGACACCATCAGAACAAGGATATTACATGGGTCATAGTCATTAGTGTGCCAATGGTAAGAGTAAGAGGCCTTTGCAAATACAGTATATGCCTTCGATACTTGATGTTTAAAGTTAATTCCAGAGTGAGGCTATTAGTTGAGTTTCAGCAAGTTTCAGCAAGAATCACATATGTGACCCAGAAATCAATAATAAAATATTATCCAGCTACAGGCCTCATTGAGGATGTGTCAGGGGCTTCATTGAGATTAATCAATGATTGCCACAGGACTCAGCTAGGGTATTGTCTCTGAGTTCTCAGTGAGTTGAATACATATGTCCAAGAACTCAATGTATATAATATGTTTCAGATCCCTCAATCACACTATTACATGACTATGAATATCCTTAGTGAGGAAAATATCTTACTGCAAGAGGCTTAGCTGGAGGCTTTGAATGTGTTTGAGATCTTTGAATGTTTAATCTATGCCTCAAAGATCTCAGGGAGGAAATCCTGTATAAGAAGTCTCACATAGGATGTGACAGGAATGCCAGCCTACTCAGTGAGAACATTATGAGTGTTAGAGTTATCAAGGAAGAGGCTACATCAGTGTCACACCCCTCACTGGGGATATAATTGTGTCAAAGGCCTGAGCATTTGTACTGCTTGGGTGAGAGTCCTGCATGGAGAGTGTCTGTGTCATAGACCTCAAGGAGACACTTAAAATGTCAGAGGAGTCTGTGTTGACAGAAAGATACTGTCTGAGCCCTCCATGATTTTTAAATATGACTAGACAATTAGGATCTCTGCCAGTGATGCTCTTAGTTGTGCCTGAGCTCTCATGGAGATATTAACTGAGGGACAGACAGAAGGTTGAGGGAGAATATTATCTACATACAGCAAGCCTCTGTGAATATGTGATGTAAGTGTCAGAGGCAACTGGGAGGAGAGGACATGAGTGTCAGAGCCCTGAGTGAGTTTATTATACATGTGACAGAAAAAATTATGGACTCAGTGAGATGATCAAGGAATTTCAGTGCCCTCAATAATTACACAATATTGAGTGTCAGAGGAGGAATCATTGAGGATATTTCCTGAGTGTCAGGGACCTCCATGAGAATATTCCATGAGTGCTGCAGGCCTGAGTGAGGACATATATGTGCTGTAATAGGAAGAGACCTGTGTTAGCCTATTATATGTGACAGTGCCTTCATATGGACATTTAGTGTCAGAGTCCAGAGGGAGGCTATCACCTGAGTGTCTGAATCCTCATTGAGACTGATACATTTTTCAGAACATGTACTGAAGATATTTGGTCGAAGTCAGAGGCCTTAATAAGGATGTGATAGGTGTCAAAGTCTTCATTGAGATTATTTTGCTATTACTATAGGTCTCAACCAGGGTATTTTCTCTTAAGAGGCCTCAGAGAGTTGAGTATACGTGTTAGAGACTAGGGGTAGAGAATGTAGGTATCATAGCCTCACTCACTCTGTTATGTGACTATGAAGGTCCTTAGTGAAGAAAATTTTCTGACTAGGAGAGGTGTTATTGAGAATAGTTTCCTCAGTAAGTATATTTTAGAGATGAAATTTCTAGTGAGTAAGTTTTTTTTTTAAATTTTTTTTAGTTATACAGGACACACTAACTTTATTTTGTTTATTTATTTTTATATGATGCTGAGGATCAAACCCAGGGTCTCACACGTGTAAGGCGAGTGCTCTGTCACTGAGCCACAACCCCAGCGCTCCACTGAAGAACTTCTGTGTGTCAGATGTCTCATTGAGAATAATGGTGGGAGTGCCAAGGTACCCAGTGAGGACACTGTAAGAGATGGAGTTTTCAGGGTTGAAAGAATATCAGTGTGAAAGGACTCAGTGAGATTATGAAATGAGTATCAGAGGCCTTAATGACTACATATTACATGGAAGAGGATTTACTGAGAAGACGATTTTTCTCAGACTGGTCAGTGAGGAAAATATGGGCTCAAATGACTCAGTCCCTCCTCTACAAAGGTTGGAGCCCTCTGTGGGGATTTCATATGTGTCAGAGACCTCAATGAGACACATGCATGTGTCAGAGGACTCATTGTACATACTGTGTAACCTTTGGAGGTCTCAGTTATATTTTGAATATCTATCAGAGCATTAATCTGTGCAGACATCAGGTACCCCAGAGCACTTGGTAGGATAGTACTTAAGTGTTAGAGGTCTAATGGAGGTCATTATCTGAGCTTGAGAAGCCTAAGGTGGATATTATATTCATTTCATTGTCCTGCATGAGGATGATATCCACTGCAGAGTCCTCAGGCAGTATGTTACCAGTGTGAGTGGACTCAGTGCTATATGATGTGAATGTCAGAGGCCTCAGGGAGGAATCATGGGAGTTTCAGAAAGGATACATTGAGGATATGATATGAGTATCAGATACCTGCTTCACACTATTATAAAAGTGTCCAAGGCCACAATCATTATATCTTATGTGTCAGAAACTTCAGTGATAACACTGTATTTGACATAGGCCTCTGTGAGAATATTGTAGGTGGCCGAGTCTTCTCATGGATATGAAGTGTCAGAGTCTAGAGTCAGGGTGTTACCAGACTGCCTGAGGCCTCAGTAACAATGTGAACATGACCAAGGTTACAGTTTAGATATATTATTGATGTCAGAGGCCTCTGTGATGATGTGATATGTGTCCAAGGCTTCAGTGAGAATGTGATGTGTTTGTCACAGGCCTCACATTGGATATTATACTTCATAGAGGCTGCAGTAAATTTACTATACCTGTCAGAGGCCTCAGGTTTCTCCTATGGAAAGAGGCCTCCATAAGTATATGATGGCTGTCAAAAAGATTCTAAGTGGAAGAGACTTCTGTTAGTCAATTACATGTGTCAGATGTCTCCAATACTACATCATTAATATTAGGGGCCTCAGTAAGCCTCTTATAGGTCCTGTAGGTCGCAATGTAGATACTGTATGTTTCAAGTCCTCAGGGAGTTAGAGGCCTAAAAAAGTATATTATATCTGCCAGAGGTTTAAGGTAGGATATTAAATGCTCCTGACTCTTCAGTGAGGCTTTTAACTGAGTCAGTGGATTCAGCATTGATACTTCATTGCTGTCAGAGGCCTCAGTGAGGACACTATTAGGGTCACAGACCTCATTGAGTCAGAAGTCTTAGTGACAATGGAGGATATGTCAGAGGCCTGAGAATATCACATGCATCTGAATCTTCAGAGATAATATTTTGTGTGTCAGAGGCCTCAGCAAGTATATGGGCTACAGGCCTCAGTGTTGATATTACATGAGCATCAGAAGCCTGAGGGAGGAGGCATTGAATGTGCCCTGAGGGAGGACATTCAAAATGTGTCTGAGGCCTAGCTGAGGATAGTTTGCTTGTTGAAGGGCTAAGGGAAAATATTGTTTGTCAGAGGCCCCAGGGCAGATACCAGGTGTTAGAGGCCTTACTGTGGGTAGAAGGTATGAGTACCCTGAATGAAGATTTCATTTATTTCAGAAGCCTCAGTGAGACTACAATGTTATTATCACAGGATTCAGTGAATATACTAGGTTAGTGTCAGAGGACAAGAAAGGACTTTATATACATCAGAATCCTCTAGGAGTTTATTATATGGATTTCAAAGACCTCAGGAAAGATATCATGTGATTCTTGGAGCTGTGAGTGGGGACATTTTAAGTTTCAGAGTCCTCAGGAAGTTGATTAGGGGTGAATGTACCTTCAGTGTGATTGTATATGAATGTCAGATGCCTCAGTGAGTATGGGATATGAATGTCAGAGGAGGCATGGAGGATATCCTATCAGGGTAAGAGACACACAGGAGAATTCTATATAAATAGCATAGCCCAAATGAGGATATTGCAGGGGTCAGAGTCCAGTGTAACTATGGGAAGAGTAGGAGGCCTCTGTAATCCTATCATATACCCTAGAATCTTCATGTGGATATTTACTGTCAGAGTCCAGAGCAAGGCTATGAACTGATAGTCAGAAACCTCAGTGAAAAATCATACATGTGATCCAGGACTCTGTGAAAACATTATGTCCAAGTCAGAGTCCTCTGTGGAGTTATTGTCTGTGTCAGAGACTTCAAGTGGATACTTAAAAGTGTCAGAAGGATCTGTGTTGATAGGATGGTACTTTCAGAGTCTTCAGTGATTTTTTAATATTTTAGACAATAGGGGTCTTTGTCAGTGAGGCTATTAGGTGTGCCTGAGCTCACTGATGGCCAAGAGGATTGAGGATATTTCTTGAGTCCCACAAGTCTCTATGAATAAGTTGTGCAACTGTCAGAGGAAAAAGGAAGGAGAGGATATGACTGATAGAGATCAGAGTGAAGATATTGTACACTTAAGAATCCTCAATAAATAGAATAGGAGTGTTTATGGACTCAGTGAGATAATCAAGAAATGCCAGATAATCAAGGAATCCTCAGTGAGTATCCAATGTGTCAGAGAACGACTCACGAAGGATATTACACGAGTGTCAGAGACCTCCATAAGAATGTTTCTTAAGTGCCATAGGCCTGAGTCAGGACATATATGTGCTGTAATAAGAAAAGGACTCTGTTAGCATATTATATGTGAAAGTTCTTTGAGGATCAAAAGCCTGAGTGAGAATAATACTTTTGTTAGGGGACATACTGAAGATATTCTGTCAAGGTCAGAGGCCCCAGTGAGGATATGATATGTGTCAGACTTCACTGAGTTTATTTTGTTATCACCACCGGCCTCAATTAGGATTGTTAAATATTTGTGTCAGAGGCCTCAGGGTAGATAGTATAAGTGTCAGAATCCTTATTTACTATTTTATATGACTGTGAGGTGAAGAAAACTTCTGAATATTAGAGGACTTCCTGAGGATTTTGTCCTCAGTGAATATATTTTAGGGCTCAGAGTTCTCAGTGAGGAAATTCTATGTGTCAGAGGCCTCCTTGAGAATAATGATGGCAGTGCCATGGTACCCAGTGAGGACATTGTATGTGATGAAGTTTCAGGGTAGAGAGAATATCAGTGTGGAAGGCCTCAGTGAGATTATGAAATGAACACCACATGCCTTTGTGATGATCTAATATGTGTAAGAGGCCTCACTGAGAACAGAATCTCTCTCAGAGGTCAGTGAGGATAATACGGGGTCAAATGACTCATTCCATACTGTACATAGGATGGAATCCTCAGTGGGAATTTTATATGTGTCAGAGACCTCAATGAGACATATATGTCTCTGAGGACTCATTGTACCTCATGTTACCTACAGAGGCCTCAGTACTTTTGGATGACTCTAGAGGGTCTAAATCTGTGTGGACTTCTGGTGCCCCAGAGCACTCAGTGTGATATTCCTTGAGTGTCAGAAGCCTTGATTAGGATATTTCTGAATGACAGAAGCCTCAGGTTGGATATTATATTGATCTCACTGTCCTGTATGAGGATGATATCCATTTCAGAGTCCTCAGTAAGAATCTCATTAGTGTTTTGGGACTCAAATGAGATAGGATGTGAATGTCAGAGGCCTCAGGGAGGATTCATGTTGGCGTTAGAGGAAGACTCACTGAGGATGTGATATGAGTGTCAGAAACCATTCTGGGGCTATTATAAAAATATCCAAGGCCTGAGTGTGGTTATTTTATGTGTCAGAGGCTTCACATGGATATTATGTATCAAAGTCCAGTGCCAGGGTATTACCAGAGTTTCTGAGACTTCACCAACCCATCCCCTTGAATGGGATCAAGGTCACAGTACAGATATCCTGTTCATGGCAGTGGCCTCAATGACGATATGTGGAAGATTCCTCAGTGACAATATAGAGTGTTTGTCACAGGCTTCACCTTTGACATTATGTTTTGGGAGTTGGGAGTAAACTTACTATACTTGTCAGAGGCCTCAGTTTTCTCCTATAGAAAGGGACCTCTGTGAGTACATGATGGCAGTGCCAGAGGCATCAAGAAGACATTCTAAGTGCAAGAGACCTCTGTTATCCAATTGTACATCTCAGATGTCTCCAATAGTTTATTGTTATTATTAGAGACCTCAGTATGACTCTTATAGATACTGTAGGTGTCAATGTAGATATTAAATATTTCAAAGACCTCAGGAAGTTAGAGGCCTCAGGGAGTATATTATACCTCTCAGATGTTTCAGGGAGTATTTTAAATGCACCAGCCACCTCAGCAAAGCTATTCCTGAGTCAGATGTCTCAGTACCAGTACTGCATTATTGTCAACAGCCTCAGTGAGGATACCATTAGGGTCACATGCCTCAGTGAGAATACTAAATGCATTTGAATCCTTAGTGACAATGGGACTTGTGTCAAAGGACTTATGATATCATATGTTTTAGAGTCTCCTCTGAGAATATTATAGTTGTCAAAAGAGTTAGTCAGTAATATATGTCAGAGCCCTCAGTGAAGACAGTGCCTTTTTAAATAGTTTCATGTGTTTAGTTAGAGCTCTGAATAAAAATATTATTGTGTTTCAGAGGCCTCAATGTGTTTTTTCCTTATTTGTCATAGGCTCTCATGGATATTTTATGACTGACACAGGCCTCAGTAATGATATTGAGCATGTTAGAAACCTCTGTGAGGACATTATATGTCAGAGTCCTCATTGATTATATGTGTAGAGGACTCATTGAAAATATTATAGGTGTCAAAGAACTTAGTTTTTATGTGAGTTTTAGAGAACTTATTGAGAATATTTTTATGTGACATAGGCTTCCACAAGGATTTCATATATGTGTCAAATGCCTCAATGAAGATATCATATTTTTTCTAGTTCTCTGTGAGGATATCTTATGAGTTTGAAGGTTTGACATGCTATTTTCTAGGGGTCTCAATGTGTATGTGATATCAGCCAGTGGTATCATTAATGATATTTATTGATAACAAACTCATATTATTTCAGTGCGTACTATATATGTTAGAGTCTTCATAAGAATATTATATTGTACTTAAAGCCTCAGTGAAATGTTTTATAAGTGTAAAAGGCCTAATTGAGGGTATTATACTATTCTTTCCTGTTAAAAGAAAACAGGAAACAATAGAAAGAACTCCCAGTGGAAAGAATGGTCAAAGCTATTCCCAAAGGCTTCAAGCAGGAATGAAGTAAGCAACAAAGCACTATAGAGTTGGATAACAAACAAAATCTTGGAGTAAATATCCAGATGCTCATTTATTTACAAGTAAATGACTAAACAGATAAACAAAAGAGGCTAAATAAAAACCTCTTATGCAGAATTTCAAGTAATTGAGGTGGACATTTGGCCCTCAAGGAGTTAGGCCTAACTTCCCACTCCTTAAGAGGGGGCTCTGCATAGTGACTTACTCCAAAACAATATATATAATGTGTACATGTAGAGAAACATAACTTCACAGTGAGAAATCTGGCAAACACTACATCAGTCAGGTGAGCACCTTGAGGATATGAAATGGAGAATAGCACTTCATCTGTAATCTGCTTTCCCCAATCCATAACCTGTCTACATATGAGAAAAACATCAACTGAAAATCTAAAAAGTACCTGATAGGTACTCCTCAACTGTCAGGTCCTCCTCAAACATCAAGGGCATCAGAGAAAGGAAGGTCAGAGAAACTGTCGCTACGAAGAAAAGCCTATGGAGACAGGATGACTGTCTTGTGGAATCTTAGATGGGGTCCTGGAACTGAAAGAGGCTGTACTGAGAATTCAAAGGAAACACAGACATTAGTTAATAAGAGCATATCAGTATCTGTTTATCATGAAAAATCATGTATGAAGTTAACACATCTGAGATAGCTCACGTAAGTCATAAGAGCAAAAAAACTGGGTAGAAGTTACATAGTAGATCTCTGCATTTTCTTTGCAATTTCTGTGTAAACATAAAACTACTCTAAAATAAAATCTTAAGACATGGCTATATTTTTCAAACACCTGCTCATTTAATTACTCAGAATGTCAATTACTAATAATTGACATTCTTAACTAGTTCTGCATTTTGTTAAGAGCATTTATAACAAAAATGTAAGATAATGTAAGATAATGTAAGATAAATACTTATTTTATATGTTTTATGTTAAAGTAATAATATGTTTAAACTTATTTATCATTATTTATTTTGCTATTTCTGGGTTCTGGATTTTCTCTCTAAAAATTTCAAAACTTTAGAGAAAAAAAATCTATGTTTTAGAGACACTATTTCAAGTCATGGTTGAACTTTTTCAAAAGAGTCATGATAAAAAATATGTTACAAGAGCAGATTGATTCATTGTGAATGAATCATTGATCCCAAGGGAGTCTTATCTTTCGTTTGTTTCTATGTATACCCTTCAACAGTAATAGCATCAAATATTTGCCACTAGGAAAAATATTTAAACAAAAAATGTAAACAGAATTTGTGACAATAACTTATGATGCTTTCTAAAAAAAGAAAAATTTAAAAGAATATCATAGTCAGTTTCCTCCATGACGTTCTTCAGAAGTGGTAAAACTAGAGAAACATCAATGGAAGCATGCATTATGAGTGATCTTAGATATTCTCGTGTTTTACGGGGAAATTATATTTTAGAAATCATAAAAATATTGGATGCCCAAACTCTTTAATGTTTTCAAATGTAGTTGAATTTCTATGTAAGTTTCTCATTGATATAGCTAGTCATAAAGCTAACAAAAACAAAGAATCTATGGGGCTGGGATGTAGCTCAGTGGTGGCATACCTTATCCAGAATTCAGGAGGCCCTGGGTTTGATCCCTAGCACCACAATATTTTTTTAAATCAGTGCCTTATTTGTGTAATCAAATAGAAAGTGAACCATCACCACTCTTAGGAAAATGTTAAGCCTGAAAACCAGTTAATAATCAAAATACTCTTACAATAGAAATAGTCTATTGTGACCAGATGTGTCATATCATAAAGTACATTCACATTATACTATCAAAATATCAGAATCAAAATCTCTTACAATAGAAATAGCCTATTGTGAGCAGATGTGTCACATCATAAAAGTATATTCACATTAAATATCCTCTCAGAACAATAAAAAAAGACTTTGATGACCATTTAGAAGGAGAAAATGGTTATAATATAGATTAGAAAATTATTAAGAAATTAGAAACATGAGGTGAGGGGCTGTGGGCACGGAGAGCGGGTGGCCTAGGCTTGGCGGGAGGAAGGGTCCCTCCTGCAGGGTTTGTGGAGTGAGCCGGGTACACAGGGGTGGTTGTGTGGTGTCCCCTCTGGCTGTCCGTCTTGAGGAAGAGCTGAGTGGGCGGGAAGGATGGAGGACCAAGGGTAGTTGTCGCGGAGGTGATCTGGGTGCTCCGAGGCCCTCATAGGGAAGGCCTCGGGAAGCTTGGAGGTGTGGAGAGGAGAAGCCCATCCTCAACCAATGCCCAGCGCTGGGCAGATCCGATGTTGGGCTGTAGAAATGCTCTGTGTGGTGGGTGGGGTGCGGGTGGTCTTTTTCCTCGGCCCATCTTGCACGTCATGCACGCAAGGAAGTGAAAGGGGTGCGGCCTCCGGGCACCTCTTCAGCTCCCTTGTGAGCTGCCCTGTAGGGGTACCCTGCAATCATGTAGGAATAGGAGACTCTGGCAGAGCCTTGCAGTCAGGACAGCAATGATGACACTGAAGATGTTTCATTGTTTGATGCAGAAGAAGAGACAACTAATAGACCAAGAAAATCTAAAATCCGACACCCAGTGGCATGATTTTTCCATTTGTTCTTCTGAGTCTCTGCCATTATAGTCTATCTTCTCTCTGAATTGCTCAGCAGCAGCTTTATTGCTTGTATGGTGACAATTATCTTGTTGTTGTCACGTGACTTTTGGGCAGTGAAGAATGCCACAGGTAGAGACTGATGGTAGGCCTTGGGTGGTGGAATCATATTGATGAGGATAGAAAGAGTCATTGGGTGTTTGAGTCCAGGAAGGCATCTCCTCAGGAGAATAAAACTGTTTCAAAAGTTGAATCAAGAATCTTTTGGTTAGGACTAATTGCCTGTACAGTGCTGTGAGTGATATTTGCCTTTAGTGCTTTCTTCTCCCTCAGAGTAAAATGGTTGGCATGGTTATCATGGGTGTGGTGCTACAGGGTGCCAACCTGTATGGTTACATTAGGTGCAAGTGGGCAGCTGGAAGAATTTAACTAGCATGGCTACCTGGTATCTTGAAATGCAGTTTTTAAGACAAAACACCAGAAATGAACAGACTTCTTGAATAGAGAGAAAATTATATTTTCTGTGATACTGGGGAATGGCTGAAGAGATTCTTGATTATGAATTGTTTAGAGCTCAGTCCAGTATAAAAAGGAGCATTGATTTTTGTTTGTTTGTTTTGTTTTCACTTGCAAAGTTACTATAAAAACTGTTTTTTAAACAAAGTTTTAATTTTCTTTTTCTAGTAGTTGAGGCTGGGAAGTATGATATCATTAAGAACATTGTCAGAATTTATTTTATGGTGTACATATGTATGCATATAGTAATGTATCCGTATATCCCAAATTAATGTGTTAGTTTACATATGTTACAGAGATATTTGCATTTTGATCCACAGAATATAGGATGTTCTTAATATATCTCAAAGGTATGTGTGTTTACATACTATTTCTATAGGTTATTTTCAGAAATAAGTTGATTCCATGATTAAGAGTAAACACTTGGCTTGTGTATGAGTTAAAAAGTTAGAAAAAATGTTAATTTTAAATATATACTTCATGTTGAAATTGCTTATGTTAGACATGCACAAGTGAAAACAAATTCAGGCTGGTAGTGTTAACTAGTTTCTAAAATTTTCTTTTATTCTTATACTTAAGGCCTAACTAATAAATGGAATCTTTATAGTTTATGTTTAAGGGATACCCAGGGATTGCTGCTGTTTTATTTATTTCATAGAAAGGATAGTCATATTTTATTTTGGAACTTCCTGTAAACTCTTCAGTGATCTCTGGACTAATAAAATCTTTTAGTACTAAATGAATATTATTCTTATGTCATAGTAAAAATAATCATTTAAATACTTGGCATAATAAATGCCTAAAGACATTTTATGAATCTATTTTTTCTTGCTATAATGGGAATATTGTAAATCATACATTTGTATTAATAATTTTTCTTAAACAAGGCAATATATTTAACTGTAAACTAAACCAATCTACAAATTATTGTAGGCAGTTGTAAATTCTGTTGAGATACTGGAAACTTTGTTGGAGTCTTTTAATCAGCAGATTGTATTGTGAATGTATTTGTACAATGTTAAAATATGTTTAAAGATGTTTTGTTTTAGTTGAATAAATGTGTATTGGAGTCAAAAACAAGAAATTAGAAACATGATAATGCATAAAAATTCTCTAGGCCATACTAGGCACTTTGAACTGTAATCACAGATATTTTGGAGACTGAAGCAGGAGGATCACAAAGTTTGAAGCCAGCCTCAATACCTCAGGAACTTAGCAAAATCCCGTCTCAATATAATATTTTAAAAGGGCTGAAATTCATTGTTTGCCTAACATAGTCAAGGTTATCAGCTTAATTCTCATCACCATAAATAAATTTAAAGAATAACTCCAAACCAAGCATATAATATGAGATAACTGGGGCATTTATAGAAGAGGGTGGAAACTATTATGTTGAACACCCCAAAAGGATTCAACTATATTTAATTATTTTTCAGCTCATGGTATCAACATGTCTAATCTCCACTTATATTACTTCATTAAAATATGGTAAAAAGTGTATGTACTTTTTTAATGATTTCAAAATATGAGTTATACTCAACTCTATTCTAAAAACTACCTTTGAAGCACATAGAGCACCAGCATTTATATAAAATGAAATCAGGCCATTTCCTACACAAAGTAATATTTAGTAAGTACTAATATATACACACATTATTTCAAAAGAAATTAAAATTGATGAAATCAAAAGCTCACTGGTATGCTTTTGAATGATATTTTGAATATATGAGAAACACTTAATAGAGTTCTCCAAAAAGAACTTCTGACAATATATAAAGCATTCTTATTAGAAGGTCAATTCCCTTGCTTGCAAGGAGTAAGAGAAACTAACTACATGATGAATGTAAGACTTTAATAATAAGATATTCAAATATGCTTTCTAAATTTGAAAAAGTAGAAAATGTCTGTTTAAAAAAGTCTATTTTTGGTAAATGTATCTGTTTTTTTTTAAAGAATCTATTGACTTTTATCTTACACACTGTAATTATTTCAGTGGTTTTAAGCTGGAATATCATGTAATATCAATAGGTGGAATTTTAAAATATCACCATCCTCTTTCTTTCTATAAAATTGATTAGCAAATTTTCTTAGAATAATTTCAACCCAATTTGGAAAAGATCTGTGTGTGTGTGTGTGTGTGTGTGTGTGTGTGTAAATACATAATATTTTAAACAATTCTCCTGACCCTTGGGTCCTGTGAAAGACATATTGTCTGTGTGTGGTGCTGAAATGGAACCCAGGGACTCTCACATGTTAAGCAAGTTCTCTGCCACCAAGTTACACACACTGTCCCAAAGATATTAATAAGAAAAAGATAATTAAAACTTTTTGAGATGATGAGAACTGTCAAACAAGATAATTCAATCAAAACAAGGTAAACTAAAAAGTATATTTAAAAATATTGTTGATAAAAATAGCAGAAGTTCAAAGTTAGAGAAGAAATTAAAAATCAAACTGCAGAAACCTACTACATAAAATTGGAAACCTAGAGGGAATGGGTAATTTCCTAGTTAAAAAAAACACATTAATAAAAGATTAAAATAAGAAAACTATGAATGATCAATCAGCTTAAAATGTTTAAAATGATGCTTACAGATCTCCCATTGGGACAAAAACCAGGAACATAGGGGTCCACGGTTGAGTGTTAACTGACTTTTAACAAATTCTGGATTTACTTAAAATGTTCATGATCTAGGAGGAAAGAATGAAATCATTACTTAAAATAAATACTTCAATTAATTAAAATTAATTTCCTCAATTAACTTTGTGGTATAATACCAAAGCATTATATAGTCAAGATATTTCAGCAGATGTAGAATGTCAACACAGTATACCATTACAAATGCACTGCCAAATAAACTGACTTGCTCAATCAAAGACAAAATGTATTCTTAATCAAAATTTTGATTAATTTAGTTCCATAAAATCCATGAACTATTTTTTCACAAATTCTGGCTTATTAGAAATAACATATTTAAACTTAAATAACCTTGTGGGTTTCATACATCTACTTTTCCATTTTTTAATATTTTTCCTGCTTTAACACAGTAAAAATAAGCAGTTAGAACAATTCCTCCTCTCTCTGTGCCAGAAATCATCCAAGTAGCTGTGTTTTGATGACAAGTAATCAGAGCCTCTTGAAGGGATGTTTCCCCAAAGTAAACCTTGCTGACATAATGAAGGAGAGCAAGGCTCCCTCCTCAGCTCTCAGATGGGCGCAGGAAGTGAATCTGCTTTCTCTTCACACTTCCCTTTTCCTCACCTGCCGCCTATTCATCCAGAAGTTTCTGGAAGATCTCTCTGAGGCTGCTCTAGGCATGCCTATAGACATGACCCACAGAATCCTCAAGCCAGGATCTCTCTAAGGCTAGTCTGAGAAGAGCATCCCTGTAGATATGACTCAGTGTCCCCAAGTGAGGCATCCCTCTGAGGTTGCTCTGAGGAGAAGGGAGCTTGGGATGACCCTACACACGTGACCCACAGTGTCTCCAAGTCAGTTATCTGCCTGAGGATGGTCTGAAAAGAATGGAGCTCTAGGTGTCCCTATAGCCTTGACCCACAGCTGGTCTTAGAACGGAGTTATAGCCTTGATCCACAGTGTCTCCAAGCTGTGAGTCTCACTGAGGCTAAAGAGAAGGGACCCTAAAGTCCCTGTAGACACAACACAAAGTGTCCCCAAGCTGGGAGTATTCCTGAGTCTGCTCTAAGAGAAAGCTCCAAGTCCGCATACACATGAACCACATTGTCTCCAAGGTGGGAGTATGCTTGAGTCTGCTGAGAAGGCAACTCTCCTCCCATACATATGACCCACCAGGGTACCCAAGTTAGGAGTTACCTCCTCAGACCAGAGGTGCTCAGAGAACCTAGGGTGCCAAGCTGGTGGAGTATTGCTTCAGACAGGAGGCACATGGAGCACCCAGGGTCCCTGAGCTGGGAGACTCCAGGTACATGGCATACCCAGGTTCCCTGAGCTGGGATTATCTCCTCAGATCCCAGGCACACTGAGGACCCAGCTTATCCAAGCTGGGAATATCTCCTCAGATCCAAGGTGCACGGAGGACCCAGGGTCCCTGGGCTGGGAGGACCTTCTCAGACACCAGGCACACCAAGGACCCAGGGTCCCGGAGCTAGGAGTACCTCCTCAGACCCAAGGCACACAGAGGACTCAGCGTCTCTGAGCTGGGAGTATCTCCTCAGACCCCAGGCACACGAAGGACCCAGGGTCCCCGAGCTGGGGGATCTCCTCAGACCTGACGCACACCCAGGACCCAGGGTCCCCGAGCTGGGAGGAACTCCTCAGACCTGACACACACGGAGGACCCAGGGTCCCCGCGCTGTGACGATCTCCTCAGACTTGATGCAGACGGAGGACCCAGCGTCCCTGAGCTGGGAGTATCTCCTCAGACCTCAGGCACACAAAATACCCAGGGTCCCCGAGCTGGGAGGACCTCCTCAGACCCAAGGAACACAGAGGACTCAGGCTCCCGGAGTTGGGAGGGCCTCCTCAGACATGAGGCACACGGAGGACCCAGGGTCCCTGAGCTGGGAGGGCCTCCTCAGACATGAGGCACTCCGAGGACCTAGCGTCCCGACCTGGGAGTATCTCCTCAGACCCGAGGCACACACGGAGGACCCAGGGTCCCAGACCTGGGAGTATCACCTGAGACCTGAGACACACGGAGGACCCAGTGACCTCGAGCTAGGAGGACGTCCTCAGAGCCGAATCAGGTCTGAGGAGGAGCTCCGCATCCCCACACACATGACCCATAGTACCCTCAAGCTGTGTGTATCCTGGAGGCCGGTCTGTCACTCCCTGGTGGTTGACCCAGCACGCTGGCAATTTTTCCTGAGATAAGAGCTCTAGTCCTCACCCTGAAGAAGGAAGGACAAAGATGGAACGTGAGCCACTGTTCCCTGCTGACCCTGCCCAGTGTGAGACTCTGCTCATACACAGGGGCACCATTCCCTGATGGCCACGCCCAGTGCAGGCCTCTGCTCATGGGCAGAGACACCACTCCTGATGACCACGCCCAGAGCCAGACTCTGCTCATGTGCACAGGCACCACTCCCTGATGGCCACGCCTAGTGCAGGCTTCTGCTAACCTGCAGTGGTAGTAGGGTGGCTAGTCTTTCTTATTTCTCTCAGCACCTTTCTGTAGCCTCAGCTATTACTGAATAGGATCTATTCCCACTTCTTTAACTAAGTCTGGCTGTGTTTATTTGTGCCATCACCAGAAGTGGAATCTCAGGAGAAGAGAAATGGGAGGCCAAGACACTGAGACCCGGGTCCCTGGACTCAACCAGGCCACACACTGCTGTAGCCAGGGTCCAGGCAGGCAGAGGCACAGACATGAGCACCTGCAGGGAGACCCTGGACACTTCACTCTTGTGCCCAAGGGCAGAAGGCCAAAAGCAGGTCAACACAGAGCCCTCTGTGAAGTGTAGACATGTGACTGAGTGATGTAGCCAAGGACTGCCGAATTTTAACGTCATGGGCCAGCACGCTAGTGGATGCCTGTAATACCAGCAACTTGGGAGCTTGAGGCAGGAGGATTGAGAGTTGAAAGCCAGACACAACAAAAGCAAGGTGCTAGCAACTCAGTGACACCCTGTCTCTAAATAAAATACAAATTAGGGCTGGGTATGTGGGTCAGTGCTCAAGTGCCCCTGAGTTCAATCCATGGCCTGAGTTCAATCCCCGATACCCACCCCACCACCACCAAAGAAAAGAAAAAAAAAAAAACAGTACAAGACAGTGGAAGAAAAATACTTGAGTTAACAGCTCAGAATATGTAACTATTAAATTTAAAGCTACTTTGGGGGGGGGATACAAAAATGAACGCCAAAAAAAATGGTCAGAAGCAAAGGTTTTTGTTCATTTCCCCTATTGCATATGTATGAAATATTTCATGTGTGTGTGTGTATGTTTCCCTATCTTTAGGGAATAATACTTTCCAATACTGTATCCAGACTGCCACAGGGCAACGTCTCACATGCAAGCAACAACAACAAAAAATCAATAAAAATAAAAATAATCATGGGACCCCCTTGGTTATACTTGCCATAATTCTCTAAGGACTGCAGAGGAAAATTCAAACTATTTAATGAGAAAGGCAAAAGGCAAAGCTCTTGATTATTATCTGACTCAGCCAATTTGTCAGGCTTCACCACTTTCAGTGTTCTGCCTCTTGCCTAGTAAACCGCCTGCTATGAATGCTTCCATGATCTCCGTTGTCCTCCACTACAGTAAATTTTTTCTCTAAGGACCTACCCGATGTCAATAAAAGCTGTTTGATCACCAGCTCCAGTACTTCTATACACACCAGGCCCTCCTCCATTCATGCCAAGTCCATCCAGGAGTTCCCAGGCTTCACACTCTTGCCACATCTTCACATCTCATTCTTTATGTTTTAAATGTGCACCTAACCCACTCCTTTCTGAAATCTTTGAAGTTCATGGCCATGTACTTAATCTCATACCTAAATCATGTTCATGCTTTTTTTTTTTTGTAATTTTCAAGTTGAGATGTTTACAGACACTTACGAACAAAACAATTTTTTTGTAAATCAATTTTCTGCATTGACATTCCTCAAGTTATTCTTATGACAACCAATGAAAGATAGTTATTCACCATATGAATAATGTGCCATTTCTCAAGATCCCACCAGTACCCTTTCGTTCTTAACTTAAAGCTCTCCAAGCAGTTGTAATTTGCAAAACTAATTTTCCTGTCTTCTTTAATCATCCCACTCCAACTCAGACTTATCCGTATGTCTTGTAATTTACAGGATATGTCCAAAAACACTCTAAAACTACCTTAATATGAAATTATTTCTCTTTGCAAAAAAAAAAAAAAAGATTAATTTTTCCTGTATTCCTTTTCTGTGTTGGTGACACTAAGTTTCACCCGGCTAGACACATGGAAATCATTTTAGTTTCTTCCATCTCCCTCATGTTGGGGGCTAACTTCCCTCTCGATTTCTGCACTCTGCTGCTTCTAGTCTCCAGATGGAAAGATGACCCCCTTTAGCCATTTCCTCTACAAGAAGTTACAATAACTCTTCAAACATGCAAATCTGGTTTTGTCCTCTTTTATATTAGTATTCACTCTCAGATGCCTTTCCCCACTCACTTTTACAAAAAAAAAACCCTTCTTTATTCTTCCAAATGGCTAACCTGTCACTTCTGTGATGGCTCCCTTGATTCTCCCAGGCACAAAATTAATCACTTATTCTCTCCCCTGATTATTTTATCTTTTAATCATGTTTATAGCCCAAGGGTTTGTTTCTATTTATTTTGGTTGTTGTTTTTCTCTATGATTATATTTTAGTAGTATTTCATTTATATAGTATTCATTTTATTCATATTTTATATATATATATATATATATATATATATATATATTATATATTATATACATGAGTATGTGGGTATATGTTTCAGTTAAACCTCACTTTGCTCTGTATTTTCAGTACATAGCACAAAACCTGGCATAAACAATGACCTTGATAAAATTGACCTTTAAACCACACCTAGCACCATTATCCAATTGCAATAAAAATCATTTTTATCTGTAACTTTTAAATTTTTTTTCTAAAAGACCCAAATATTTTTCCTGTGCTCATGATGTTCTTCATTCCTTCTCCCCTTCTATCTCCATTTCCATCTTTATCTCTTTTATCCCTCCTTTACAACCCATCTAACAATTATGATATTTTGTTTGTTTGTTTTGGTACCAGAGATTGAACCCAGGAGCACTTAACCACTAAACCACATCCCCAGCACTTTTTTATATTTTATTTTGAGACAAGTCTTTCTAAGTTGCTTAGGGTTATGCTAAGTTGCTGAGTTTGGCTTTGAACTCATGGTCCTCTAGCCACAGCCTCAGGAGCCACTGGGATAACAGACATATGCCACGGTGCCCAGCTGGAACAATGTTTAGTTAAGTAAATTCTCCACATTGATCCACTCTATTACGAAAAAATATAGGGACTGATTGGTTAGAGATTTTCTTGTCTTGTCTTACTTTTTCTTTTTTTGAACCAGGAATTGAACTCAGGGGCACTTGACCACTTAACCACATCCCTAGCCCTATTTCGAATTTTATTTAGAGACAGGGTCTCACTGAGTTGTAGGCAACTTGCTCAAGGTTGCTAAGGCTGTCATTGAACTTGTGATCCTCCTGCCTCAGGAGTGAGTTGCTGGGATTATAGGCGTGCACCACCATGCTCTGCTAGAGATTTTCTTTTATGTTTGGTGGAAACAGTTTATTGCAAAATAGGTACACTTTAATATTTTAAAAATTAATGAGACATATATTTGCTTTCTAATTTTTTAAAGAAAATTCTTTGACTTTATTTTAAGGTTAGTCATCAAAATTATATTGAAAGCCCCAAATAAAGTGAAGAATAATCTAATTTCACTCTCAAATCAGTGTGCATACAAACTGTTTGCAGAATAAAGGACAACTTAGTTTTGTGTTGACACAGAATAAAAATGTGCAGGGGCATTGTATAATTTTCATCTCTTCTCCTGTAACTTTGATCTCTAAAAAGTTCATAACTCACAAAGAAGGACAAATAGATAAGAGTCATAAAGAAAACAAAAACAGATCCAGAGGATTTGTAGCATCTGTTCATATTTTAAGTAGGAAATTTCCACTTTTTCTTTCCCCTATTATAAGGGCATTTTATTCAAATGGCCAAAAATCAACGCTGAGAATATTCTAAAATATTTCATTACCAACTCACATCTGTTCATAATTCTTTGCTTCTTATCCCTGTCTGCCAACAGCCATCCCTACCCATTATTGTGATGTTTATGCTCTGGGCACCTGGTCAGGACAGGTTCCATCTCTCCTATGACTTAGAACAAAACAGAAAATCATAAAATACCTGTTATTATGGACTGCATATCAAGTAGAAAGAAAAATGAAAGTAGCCTCTCAACTATTCTTTGGGAAGTCTATATATTCCCTATTGGTATAGGAAGCTGATTTGACAAAGTCGTACTTTGGAGTCCCAAGATTGTTTGATGGCACTCCATTTGTAAGGAAAGCAAGAGCACATTCTGGTAGCCCCTGTGAAAAATGTTTGTTTGTTTGTTTGTTTTCTACTTACCTGTGGGATCTGGGTGGGCATGCAGCAAGTAAATACCAATACAATGTAATAAAAATTTGTCTTGATGAGTTGATTACCTCCTGAGAAGGCAGTCTCATTATTGGTCTAAAAAATAGTAATTTGATTCTGGTTCTTTATGAAGCAATCTGAAAGTACTTTAATTTAAAGGTAGAAACATTTTGGTTAAGCTTTTGGGAATCAAGCTCAGAATCAGTTTTCCAAAGGATCAGCTAATTAGGCGATTTAATGTACAAGAAAATGATTCCCCCACAGAAAAGGTTAATGGATTTTTCAGTGTAAAATTATTTGTCTAGAACTAAGTGCTGACTAAAATGCCAGATATAAATGGGTAAAAAGTTAAGTAAAAAACACAGAAGCTAACAAACTTTATTTTACCCTGAAGGGAAATAATGTACTCTGAAGTAATATTTAATCAGTATGTGGAAAGCACACATTTTTTCCCATGGATCTATTAATACATTGAAATTCAGTAAAATAATAAAATATATTGTTAATATGAATATGTTTCACATATGCAGAAAGAATCTCTGAGTAAAGTAAATTTTTAAAAACTTAGGTTTAAGAAAACTTATTGGAAGCATTCTTATTTTTTATTTTATGGGGAATCAAAACTGGATTGTGAAAGCCTAATAAGAAAATTAAGTTTAAAAAAGGAACATGTGGATACCAGAATGAGGTTAGTGTTAGCAGTGTAAGGGAATTTCAAAGTACTTTTCCTGTCCTTTGTGGATTGGATCTATTATACCTACAACTGAAATTACTATAAATGTTTTAAATGTCACAGAACTTCATGGTTCTTGACGACAACCTTAAAATGCCATAAGGTTGACACAACATGGAGGACAAGAGCTGAACACTGACGTCCCCCGTGGAATGCTGCAGTAAAGTTCAGCTTGGCGAGGTCCTCCCCTCCAGCACACCTTGGGGATGCTGTCCGCTCTTCTCTCTCCATCATCTGCTCTGGAGCCTGGATCCTGGTTCAGCCAGCTCTAGGCCTCCAGAGCCAAGTGCTACTTTGCAGACTACACAAGGAGTGCACTGCCTGCTGTTCGGGTTCACAGAGTTTTCACTACTAGAACCATCAAGACACTAACCAAGGATATTACAGAACCCCTTGTTTTAAAGTTATTAGTAATTTTAGTATCTTGTTTAAGATGACTGGTTTATAAACTAAAATAATCCCAGCAGCTCTGGAGGCTGAGCCAAGAGGATTGCGATTTCAAACCTAGCTTCAGCATCTTAGCAAGACCCTAAGCAACTCAGTGAGACCCTGTCTCTAAATTAAATATAAAGAAGGGCCTGGTATCAATTCCTGGTATCATCATCTTCTTCTTCATCATCATCATCATCATCATCATCATCATATTGAAAAATGAAAAAGTGAACATTCCTTCCCATTTTATTTCTATTCCCCAAAGTGGATAGATAAGAAATTTGGATAATGGTCTGCTGAATAATCTTGGAAATGCTAAATAGTTGAAATTGTGTAAAATAGTGACTAGAAACTGAGGCCAGAAAAGTTCTCCCTATTGCACCAGGAATTGGCAAAGAAACTTGTCCTCTGCTGGAAACCCTCCCCAGAAAAGAATCATTAGAGGTGGGACATAGACTGTAGCCATATGCAGGTGTAAAGTCTGGATTTTCATTGCTCAAATAGGGAGAAAATCCTGACTGGGAAATAAACATGAAAGAACAATCGGGGCCTCTGGAGTCCTAAAAGAGGAAAACTTAAGTGCACTTTGAATACATGTTCAGACCAGAGTAAATGGGTTTCACTCTCCACCAAATTACATCAAAGTTGAAAATTATAACACACACACACACACACACACACACACACCAACCATCAGGGAGTATAAACAAATTAATGCCTAAGAACTAGAACTGAATCACTTCAAAGACTAAATGTAAGTTAATTTAAGATATTTAAAGACATAAAAAGAACTTTCATAAATTATATAGGAAGAATTATAAATATGGGAGGAAAAAACAACAAGTAAGTTTAAATTAAAAAATGGAGAAAATTATTAAATAAGAAAAATATAATAATTCAAAGTAAAAATATCAATGGTCAAGATAATTACAAATCAAAGACTTATAGGAAGAATCAGAAAACAGAAAAAAATCTAAACAATTTATCCATAACACCACAGAAATAAATGTGGAAATGGAAAATATGATCAACCTTAGAGAAATAAAACATTTTAATATAATGAGTTGTTTTATAACAAAATTGACAGATTTTTTAAAAATCTGATATTTTCATGAACAGTTAATTTATAGAAAAACAGAAACACTTATCCAATACTGGTATGAGCATAAATTGATGTGATCTCTTTAGATCTAAAGAGGGTGATTTGAGCCAAATTTGAAGACTTTTTATACGACATGGGTCAGAATTTTACTTCTAGGTATACTCCCTTTAGAAATGTGTGTTAACAAGGGCTTCCATGGCCTTTGTAAAGAAAAGTCATTCAGTAACCAAAACAATCATGCAAAATACAAGGTATTTAAAATTCCTGGCTCCTGTGCAGGAGATATCAGTACCATCACTAGATTTCATGCCAAGTGAAAAAAAAAATGCCTTCAGATATTTGGATAGTGCATCCTCTAATTGAGAAGCATTATGCAGATTCTTGAGAAATTTATACATGTATACAAAGAGGCAAACTGGAGAAATTTAGCAATGTCCACAAAGTTACATGTATTGGGTCAGCAGGCTTCCATTCTTCCTCCCCTTTCATGGCAGCTGTGGCTTGGGACTTTCCACCTGGCTGAGGAGACCAGAAATGGCCAATCAGAAGCAGACTTAGCAATGGACACCAACCACCGTGGGATCTTCCAGCTGAAGCAATGGCCCTATCAGCTCACATCAGCCATACCAACCAGTGACAGACACATGCCCCTAAACTTGGCTCCGCCAACCTGCTGTGAATAGCTGCAATTTAGATGGCCTAGGCCCTCCTACCTCCAGCTTCCCTTATTAGCATTTTCTTGCAACAACACTAAGTATAAGTAGCAGCTAAATTGACTAGAGTAGATGTACATTCATTTATATGGCTACATTTATGAAGCATAAAATAATTGAAAAAGAAACTTCCCTAATTGTATGTATAGTATGATACCATAAGTGTCCATTAAAAAAATGTGCAGTGTTATAGGTCTGTCCTTGACTCTGAAAACTGTGGAATAAAAAAATAAAACCAACTTTAGCATAGTAGTCGCCTCCAGAAAAGGAACTGGAAAAATAAGAACAGGGAACCTAACCCCATTCAATATTTTTCTTTAAAAAAAAAGCACAAATATGGCAAAATGCTGACATCTGCAAGTAAGAGTGAATATGTTAGATTGGTTTGATTATTTTCTATAATATTATTTATGTTTGAAATATATCATGATTACATTTTATTTCAGAAATATTTGGCAAGATTAAGACAGATGGAATCTTAATCAAGAAGATCACTCCAAGAGAACAATCTCAAGAGTCACTAAAAGGACAAAAAAAGAAAAGATTTAATAAACAGAGACAACACAAAGGACTTCTTAAAAGCAATGTCTTCAAATCTTCATGAGAAATGCCTATCATCCTACAAATGTACACCTTGCTGAAACATCATCTAAGAATAAGCATGGATCAGTGAGGATCCTAATAAAAAAAATTCAAGGAATTGTTGCAAAAGGAGGGGGTTGAATCCAAAATAAATAATGGAATTATAAAAAGTGAAATGAGTAAATATAAGGGAAAATAAATTGGTAAATCTAAAAACTTTAAAAGCCAACATCAGGATTTAAATACCAGGTAGAATTAAGATCCAAGAAAAACAGACAAATAATCAAAATGGAATGGAGTGTGAAAGGATTAATAGCACAAAGGTTTTCCAAAATCTCAGGCTTGCTAAAAAAAAAAAAAAAGGCTAGAGTTGCTGATTAAACTTAGACTTTGCTGGACAAAATGCATGTTAATAATTGCATAGAGTATAAACAGAATCCTTGAATGCCATATCAATAAAAAGTAAGAGAAAGGAAAAGAGATGGAAAATAGCAAATATTCACAAAATGCTTCCTATTGCTATGCATCAAGCACTATTCTACATACTATTACTTTAATCATTACAACTCTCTGAATGGTAGTCCCATTTTTCAGATGAGGAAAGGGTGAAAAGGAGAAGCTGAAATATGGGACCAAAGGTTGTACATTTCTATGTAATGAACCCAGGTGTCTTAAACCATAACATTCAATCTCCAAACACCATTCTCTTTCCTGTAATAGGATACCTAATTTGGACAGTTAATAAACTTGCAATCCAGTAGAAATCAGTAAGGCAAAGTTTTTTAAACAAAAACTAAGAGAAAAAAAGAAAGTAAAAAGTGTAGCAAATTTAAACATAAAACAAGGTAGCAAAACAAAGCTAAATATTCTCAGATCCATAGAAATATAGTAGCAAATCCACCAAATAGTGGATAAGTGTCTAAGTCTGAGTTCTCCAAACACAACAGCTATATACTTTATACAAGAGACAGAACTAAAATCCTATGACACAGAAATACTGAATATAAAATGACAAAAAATGTGTGTGTGTGTGTGTGTGCGTGTGTGTGTGTGTGCCAAGGTCTTGGCTGGGCACAGAATCAGGAGGCACTCACAGCTTTGTAGGTTTAAACAGCAATTCTTTATTCCCAAACTCACACAGGCCTCTACAAACACATTTTGGGGAAATCCAAATTCTGCCCTCCCAATTCACCTACTCCATGAGGCTTCTTTCCAAATCCCATTTGAATCTCATGAGAACTCAATGGGAACAAGCAGCAGGAACACCCTAATCCCAGCAGCAATAATCTTCAACCTCCAACTTCCCTAAAACCCCTATTGTCTTAAACCGGGAACACCCTAAACCCAAATTGTCTTAAACCTGGATACTTCCTAAAACCTGTAGGATACACCCTAATCCTGGATCCACCCTGGTCCTTGAGCAGGGTCACCTTTCTCAAAGACACATGCAATGTCCAAGGCAAGTCCATTTAACATGGGGTACGCTGGCAAGGAAATTTCGATGCGTCATTCCTACTTGGCAATGGCCCTCAGCATGTGTGTACATACTGTGTTTTGTTATCTAGCATTTAAATCCTACTTCTACTGTTGACCATATGATTGACTTTTTCCAAGTCATTAGATTTCTCTGAGCCTCAGTTTCCTCGGCTATAAAATGCATTGATATGATTTACTCTATACGGTTTTTATGAAAATTAAATGTGATGATTCATACAGAAACCTCATATTGTGGCTAACCCACAGCAATGCTGAACATATTATCAATAAAGTTAAAATTGTAAATTTGTTTTTTATAAACATTGCTATGAGTATGTTAAGACTATAAATTACAATTGAGTTAGGAAAAAATAGTCAATTATCATATGTAAAATAAGTCATTTTTACCAATTCAGCAAGTTTTTTTATTTTGCATAAATTTAATTAAATTTGATTTCCTGTTTATATACACATATTAATTATATAATACTTGAATGTATTAAGGAAACTGTCATAAATAAACTAATTTGAGGGTTGTACCTTAAATTTAATTCAAAGCTTTATACAAAACTATATGCTAAAGTAACATACCCTCCACATTAATAAATGTATTTTGTTACTTTAAATTGTCAACATAGTTGGCAATTTTAATGTAGAACTCAATGAAAAATATAACCAAAATTTAGGTATGTAAAAATCTCAAAATTTGATGTATTAATGTAACCTTTATTCACAAAATTTTAAAAGCTTGAATACATTAAATTTTATATTACAAAATATTTTGTCTTTATCTGGTTTTAGAGTCATGCCATATTGGTTCTATAGTATGAATTATGAGTCATTTCCTATTTCTATCTGTAGATATTTCTATTGCATTTTTTTTTCAGTTTGTCTTGAGGCATAAATAGGAAATAGAATATTTAAGAGTTTCTTAAAATATGATGTATTACTCTATTTGTCTTTGATGTAAATTTCTGCCTTTATTCAACTTATTTCCAAATTTAAACCCATAAGAGTTTTCTGAAACTTCAAACTTCTCATTTATTTCATAGAACTTTTGTTTTGTGTTGGTATTGATATATTCATTAGTGCGTCATCAAGAATATGATTACACAAAAATCAGTGAAACCAAAAGTTAGTTTTGTGAAAATATTATCAAAATTAACAAAGTTCTAGCTAATCTAAATAAGGGGGAAATGTGAAGACTTAAACAAATAAAATCAGGAATGAAAAAGGGATCATCATTTCAACCCTATAGAAATAAAAAAAAAATTGAAAAAAATGCTCTGAACAACTGAATACCAACAAATTACATAAATTAAATGTAAATAGAAACATTCCTAGAAAAAAACAAATTACCAAAACTAACTCAAGAATAAACATAAAATCTGAAGAGACCTATAAATAAGTAGAGACTGATGGTAATGTAAAAATAAAAAATAAAATTACCACATAGCTAAGTACTGGGCTGGGGCTGGGGCTCAGGGGAAGAGTGCTTGTCTAGCATGCATGAGGCACTGGGTTCAATTCTCAGGGCTACATAAATGTAAAATAAATATATTGTGTCACTTAAAACTAAAAAATAAATATATTTTTTTAAAAATCTAAGTATGGATAGCTTTATTGGAGAACTCTGCCAAACATTTATATATTTAATACCAGTGCTCCACAGACTCCACAAAAAATATGAGTTATGAAAAAAATGCCTCATAACTCATACAATGTGGCATGACTTGAAAACCAGATGAAGACCACAAAAAAAAAAAAGGAAACAAATGACAGGTATCTCTTATGAACTGAAAAATCCTAAACAAAACACTAACAAACTAAATTCAGGAATTTGTGAAAAAGCTGTATGGGTGACAAAAAGGGGTTTATCTCAGGAATACAGGGAAATAAATTATCCAATCAATAAATGGGAAAATTAACTAAACAGACACTTCACAGAAGAAAAATATCATCAATGAACAAGTATATGAAAAAATGTTCAACATCTCTAGCAATTAGAGAAATGCAAATTAAAACTACACCGAGATTACATCTCACTCCAGTCAGAATGGCAATTATGGCATTTTTAAGAATACAAGTAACACTAAATGTTGGTGAGGATGTGGGGGGAAGAGTGCACTCATATATTGTTGGTAAGACTACAAAATAATGCAACCACTCTTTAAAGCAGTAGGAAGAATCCTCTAAAAACTAGGAATGGAACCAGTATTTGATCCTACACCTTGGTATATACACGAAGGAGTTGAAATCAGCATACTACAATGACACAACCACATCAGTATTTATAGTGTCACAATTCACAATAGCTAAGCTATGGAACCAAACTATATGCCATCAATAGATAAATGGATAAAGAAATTGTGACATATATACACAATGGAGTATTACTCAGTCATGAAGAAGAATGACTTTATGATATTTGCCAGTAAACTGATGGATCTGGAGACTATTATGCTAAGTGAAATAAGCCAATCCCCCACCCCCCCCAAAAAAAAAAAAACCAAACAAGGTCAAATGTTCTCTCTGATATGTGGATGCTAACACACAACAAGGGGGGAGGTTAAGAATAGAAGTTCCATGTGTTAGACAAAGGGTACAGTGGAAGGGAGGAAGAATAGGAATAGGAAAAACAGTGGAATGAATCTGACATATCTTTCCTGTGAATATACCACAGTGAATCTCAACATTCACAAGACAGGGATCCTAATTAGAATAAGATAAAACCCAGGCTTGTATAAATATATCAAGAGTCTACTGTAATGTATAACTAAAACAGTGGAAACTTACCACAAACTAGAGTAAACAAGATAGTGTAAAGACATAAAGAAAGACATACAGATCAAGGAATAAAATTTGGCTTCCAGAAATAAAAGCCTTCATTTATGCTCAGTTGATTTTCAAGAAGAGTGTCAAGCAAATTCAATGGAAAAGAAAATTTTGTATTTTTGAAAATTGGTGCTAGTACTACTGGATTTTCACAAAACAATGAAATTAAACATATTATTTCCACCATACACAAAGATGAATTCAACATGATCATAGAACTAAATGAAACTGTAAAACCTTTTAAAAAAGCATTTGGGTGGGGGAGCCATTTGTGAAGTTGAGGGTCCATGGGCTTAAGATAGCAATCCAATCACAGGACTGTAGAACACATCCCTGTCTCCATTATCTTACTATATTACTAAAGACATATTTACAAAAGTTTCTTGCTTTTACCCAGTAGATCATATCTGGCAGAGAAAAAAATTACAAGACTGCCACAGTCTGGCAATAACTGAGCTGCCACAAAGCCTTGTAGTTTCAAACAGCAACTACTTTATTTCAACTCTCACCAGCATTCCATTTTCCGCCATTGCCATCCATGCCGTGCTTCCAGAAAACCCCCACACCAGAAACCCTCCTCTGGACCTTCCCCAACCAATGGGAACTCTCGGGGAATCCCCACAAGAACTCCAAAGCAGTAGGTGCCCAAGGCATCAAGCACCAGAGGCAGCAAGAGCGGCCCTATTGCCCGACAGTAAAGGTCAAATATGCAATACAATCAATTCAGCACCACAGCAATTATATATAGCTTAATTCAAATCATCATCTCAATGGTTCGCTGGTGTCACCTTTCAAACATTCCCTCTGGCAAATGCCAGGCATCATTCTGACCAGATATGGCACTCAACATCTTCCCCCTTCTGTTTAATTAAACAACAAACAATGTGGCTTAGGGATTGTGCCTGTTAGGTTGTCCAATATTACATATGGTCCATACTCATCATCAGATGAGCTGACCTCAAGGCGTCAGCCTCCTGTCTTAGGTTGGTACCACTGAAATTGGATCTTACCTGTAACTGACTACTGGTACAGCAAACAGCAATACTTGTGGATAGGCCTTTGCACCAGTGTGTGGGGGGGTGAGGTTCTTTGCCTCACCTCTGTTGGCCCACAAATTTGGCCTTGGTGCCAGTGGGGGGTTAGGTACTTTGCCTCACCTCTGTTGGCCCCCAAATTTTAGACCATCACTAGCAGAAGGGAGGAGGATACAGAAATGCCACGACACCAAGCCAATTGACGGCTCCTTTGGAAAAATTGTACCACTGGTGACACCATCAGCAAATATACTCCAGCACTACCACAATTCACTGCACAGACAGATAGTTCACAATGTATACAAGTGATACATAGTCCAGGCAAGTTCTGCAAGCAGTTCACAGCAGAGGAATCCATCGATATGTCCATTTGCTGGTAAAGTAAATTGACTCCTTGATTGAGTATTACTTGTTGAGTTATTATTCATTGATGCATTAGTTTATACAGTTTACTGTGATAGCTATTGAAGAAGCTTTAGTTTGGTTTTATCTTTGTCTTCACCAGCACTGGGAGGAAGATAGGAATTCTGGCAATGATTGCTAAAAAAAAATATATAACATTCCAACAGGTACTAAGAAAACAATTTACTGAACAATTTACATTATCCTGAACAGAATTATTAAACATAATGAAAAGGAAAGGTGAAAGTAAGCAAACAGATCTGTGAACCTCCTTTTTTGTTCACATATTAAAACAATCCTCAACAGCTGTTTACCCAATTTAAATTAAACCATTAAATCAGGTGAAAAAAATTATTTGGATCCATTTTTCCATGAGTGCTCCTCATATATGATATATGGAATATGCACATACAGACATACAACAGAAAACACAAGTGTGCACAGGTAACATACAACACATAAGACACATAAGGCCTTGTAGCTTTACACAGGTGAAATCTCCATTGCAATGTTTAAAACTCCACAGTCAAAAAATAAAACTGATCAGTAAAACATTAACCTAGGTCTATATGAGCTCAAAAAGTCCACTTTAAAGACAAGAGTTTGTTTATGGGTTTAGGTTTTATTTGTAAATTATTGATTTAATTATGAACATTAATCTACTTTTACCATTGTAAAACAAACTTACAGGGAAAAAAGCCCAACATTTCTTATTAAACTCCATAAAAGTAAATCATTTAATACAATGAGCTATTATATTTATTTAAAGGGCAATCTCTACCTCCAAACCTTGGTTATATTTGCAAATGTTCTGATTCTCTGTTGATAAAAAACAGAATTAAAGAATGAATAGGATGGAAAATGAAAACAATGCCAAGCAGAAGTCCATCTACAAGGCTATGAGGAGGGCAGCTGAGTCACATGTAAGAAAACACAGTAAACATGGTAAGGTTTTAATATGATCTGATGATAAAATCGAATCAGAAAGAAAAAATTTTCTCAGGTTTATGCTAGAATCATTTATAACTTTTATAACTCCTCTACTATAAGCAAATGATCTTGTAAAAATATATCAGCAAGAGGGATAAAAAGGTGATATAAACTACATTAGTGAAAGTTAGTTAGCAAAACTTCATTGTTTCCAGGACAGCTTTGGAAGAGTTTATTTAACTCAGAAACCGCTATTTCATGATCTTTTGTTAAAAAAAAATAGACTTTCTAATATCCTCCTCACTTCCAGTACATTATATCTAACAAAATAGGTTAGGGTTCCTGAATGCTCTACAGATCCCCTGCAATGGAATCTACAGAAAGGGAGGAGGACATTCCTGTAGAAAAAAAAAAATGTAGATTGATGGGCTGTATCCAAATCTAATGAATCAAAAAAAATAGGGGCAGGGACCACTGGACAATGTACTTAAATGAACCCCCCCCCCCAGATGATTTGTAAGGAAACCAAATCTTAAAAATCACCTTCCTGGAGTCAAAACTTCCATGTTTGTTCAAATTTGGAATCCCATAAACATAATGATAGTTACTCTGGAGGTGAGAGTTACATATTTAAGGAATTAGTCTGTGAATGGATGAATGAGTGAGTGAGTGAGTGAGTGAGTGAATGAATAGAACAATTGAGAGCTGTCAGAAAACTACACCTTATTTGGTTCTCAATGGGAAAAACATTCCCACTCTTCACCCTATTCTCAAACCCCAAAGAGGTCATGGTTATTAGAAAATGTAAGATGCAGTATTACCAGTATTATATGTTAGTATGAACTAGTGCAATTTACTGAACAGGTGCATTATACTTGCTGAATGAATGTGTTTGAATGGATTTTCTCAAATGTCATCATTGGATTATGGCAAGGCAAGCACAGGGCCATGTTCACTCCTCAAAGCCACACTTCAACCTTTACTAACTTGGCATTTGTGCATGCAGAGATGGCACCAAAAACAGCTGAAGTTAGGATTCAGAAACATAAGTGAAAACTCTGTAGTGAGGAACATTTCACAGGACTGTTACTGTAAAACACAGGCTTACCAGGATAAAACACTATTTAGCATGTGAAAGATATTTTCATACATCTTCATAAAGTCCTATTTTTTTCAACTATGCAGATTGATTTAGTGAAAAGTAAAAAAAATACATGTGTAGATTTTCAATAATCTGGTTAACTGTGGTCATAGACAGTCACAATAATTACTGGAATTTTTTAGAATATCATATATTTCAAGATGAGACCTACTCAGATTGAGGTAATTGGGAAGTTATTTTATCAGTATCTGAGATTTAGAGCACTAACTTCAGTGGTTCTTAAAAAATGTTTATATCTTAAAACATCACATGTTGGGGTATGTTATTCTCCTCTATGTACTAATTCTATATTAAATCATTTTTGTATTGCATTGAATAACTTTACATATAGTTTTTAAGCAATCTTATTATTGCAGGTAGAAAACACCACTAGAGTGATGTATTTACATTTTTATAATAAGTGCTTTGAGTGCAAAGTTCCTGCAAACAGACAATTATTATTTTATTTTTATATCCCCGGGACCAAGCCCAGACTAACACATAAGTGCTCAGTAAATGTTTATTGAATGTTGAATGGAAGTTGAATGCAGATACTGTGACTACATCTGGCACATCTACCACACTAATGATTTAGAGGTGAGGAGAAAGACTTAATTGCTTTAAAAATGCAAAAAAGAAAAAGAAAGATTATTAATTGCATGTAGTAAAAATGCCACTATACAGTCTCCCTAATGGTGGAACTAATGCAGTTATTATACCAGGGACCATTTTGAACCCGCCATTATTGACTATGTAACACCTTTGAAGTCTAAATATGGAGACATGCATCATTTATTATAATGAAAGTACTTTACTACCATTGCCACTTTAAATTAAGAAATGTGATTTAGAAAAAACTATTTTTAGAACATTTTCCCCCCCTGGGACTCCATATTTTATATGTAAAACTTATGTGAAGCTTTCAAAGTGTTACCTTATTTTTCTCTTTCCAGTTAAATATAGTAGTATCTTGTCACAAAAAGTTCAGAAATTGTTTAAAATATTTATATGGACAAACTGATATCACTGAATTAAAAACACATGTGTTACAGATGGCTAACTCTCTAAAATAAAATTTCATTTTCTTCTTTTGAAAAAATTATTTTCCAAAGTGAGGCTCAATTTAAAAACTACCTATGTGTTGGGGAGTTAGGGGTGTATTTCACTGGTACGGCATTTGCCTAGCATGCACAAGGCCCTGGGTTCAATCCCTTGTGCCACAATAAATGAATAAATAAGAGAAATTTATACAGGAGCAAAACATACATATGCTTCACTAAGACATATAAAAAGATATTCTATATATACAAGATTAATAGTTTTCATGAAAGTAATGACCCTGAAGAGACTTTAAAAACTTTGCAAATGTTCCTGTCATTTATGGAACACATAAAACACTAATTTACTAACTGCCTGTTTCAACTTTATTCTATTTTTTTCTAAAGCATCCTTAAAATAACAGAGGGACATCTTGAGATGAGGACTGAAATGTGTACTTTGGATATATATTAAGGATAATAGGTGTGATCAAGGGAATTATAATCAGAGAATAAATCAGACAGACTTAAATTTTTATCACACTTGCACACACAATAAAGCTTGATTATGTATCGGAAGGCAAAGTGCTGCATATACAAAGCACAAAATACAGTCTAATAAATATTTCACATGCTTAGCTGATTTCAATTTGGTTTTTACATTTAACTTCATGAAAGTCTAATCTAAAGAATATGTTTAAATGTTCTCTTTTTCCTATGACAAATTATTCAAAACTTTGTTAAAAACCTCTTAACCACCGCATACTTTACAATACAAGAGGAAAAAAAAGAAAGAGATAAATTATTAATTTTTAAAGTTACCCAGCAACTCCATTGCATCATCTTCCTTGTCAATGTCTTCTTCTGTTACAGATGGGGTAGGGCTGTGGATGGACTCAAAGGAAACCTGAGAAAACATGGCTGCCAGAAGTTTCTTATGCTGCTGTTGCTGCTGTTTTAATCCTTTAGTCTTGGGCTCCATCTTCAAGCTGAAGAAATATTTACCATTTATTAGTTGAGGTGAGTAAAGAGAATTTACAATTTTTTCATTCATGTATTCTGTTAGGCAAATTGATGGACAGATAACTAATATTTTCCCCAAGGATAACAGAGTCATAGAATCTCTCTGAGACAACCTGTGGTAATTCACTAACAAATTCCCAAGTGAGTGTGGGAAACCTGAAAACTCCAACACTCACTTAAAAGAGGAGGCCCTATCTTCTGCACCTACCAACTGTTGCCATGTGAGAATTAATCGATTTTCTGAAATTTTAAAAGAAATAGAAAGTCCAGGTAATTATTTGCTGATTTATAAAACACATGATTGTCAAGCAAAATGTAAGCCATTGGATAAGTATTTTAACCTGCTACACTAAGATTCAAAAATTAAAAATAACTGCTTTAATTTCTTTTGAGTGTGTGTATACAGTTGTCCCAGCACCATTTATTTGAAAACGCTACCCTCTCCTCCAGTCATCTTGCAATAATTAGAGTGCTTTCAAGTCCACCTCTTTGCATAATTTCCTAGTTGGCTGTTCTTTCTATTAATATATACAAGTGTGTCCTCAAAGTCAGGAGACTGTTGTGTAAGTATCAACATTTACCACTTTGAGTGAAGTGTGGACACCTTACTTCTGCTTCAATTCCTTTACCTTTCTTACTTTTAAATACTATTATTTTGAGTGTCCCATAGCATTGTAATTTTTGTTTCAAAAACCACTATATAAAATCCCTTGTATATAATCATATTTCTCCTATTTATTCTTCCTTCCCAATGTTCCAAGATTCTCTTGTTCATCATTTCCTGTTTGAAAAACTTCCTTCCTTCCCTCCTGTCCTGAGCTTTCTTTCTCCACCACCCACTTCCACCTTGATGTTCTACTTTACCTAGGGCCAAGAACTTTGGAGTCAGCTAACAATGGACTGAACCTCTGAAACCATGAGACACAATAGGTTTTTCCTCCTCTATGGTTGTTCTTGTCATGTCTTTTGGTCACAGTGATGCAAAATCTCTTTAACATTTGTTGTACTTGGAATCAATCTCAGGACCTCATGAATGCTATGAAAGTGCACTACCAATGAGTTGTAACTCTGATTTCTTAACTAAAGTAGACACCACTTTAACCAATCAATCAAACTGAGTGTCACCAATTATGGAGCAAGGTGACATTATATACCTCCTGATATGATACCATGAGTAAATACATAATAAAACTATAGAATTTATTCCAAAAATGTTTAATCAAGAAATAATTTGAGAAATACAGATATGGGAACATTTTTCAAAATAACTAACATGTAGGTAGTCTTCAAAATCTCAGTTTCACGAAGGAAAACAATGCCAGAAGACTGTTCTAGATTTCAGAAGACTAAAGAGACCTGACAATTAAATTCTACACACAATGTTTATTGGACACTAGCTAAAAAGTAATAAATAAATATACAAACAAAAGCCCATAAAAGATCTTACTGGGAAAATTTGAAAATGATATAAAATTATTATTAATGTAAAAAATTTATAGCATCACTGTTAAATATTTTGATATAATCATTATATTATAGCTATACAAGAATATATCCTCATTCTTAGGAAATGCATTCCAAAGACTTAGGGAATTGATAAGTGATAATATCTACAACTTGTTTTTAAATGGCTCAGCAATCAAAGATTGCAAAATGCTAATGAATATGAGTGGAATGTATGTGAATATTAATAATGACTACTCTTAAATTTTCTAGGTTAGAAAATTTTCAATGTAAAACATTGAGGAGAAAAACATAAGAAAGCACACACATGAATATTTGTTTCATATCTGTCTTCTATTCCAATTAGGTTCCCCAACAAATAAAGGATTATTGCTGAGATATAAAAATGTATCCCTTTTAAAATAATTTTAAAATATCTTAATTACTACCCATGTAACTTTAAATAATTAAAGAAAATTAGTTTTACTCAATAGTAGTATGGTTAAAACATAATTGTACATTTGTCAATTGATGGAAGAAGTTTCTTTAGTCCCAATTTATTGTCATGGCATTGGTATCTGCATCATTTCTGTATGTCTTTTAACTGAGAAGTAATGTAATGATTTGAAAGTCTACCATGACCAGTTTTATTCACTGAGAAGTAATACAAAAAATCACACAATTTTAGTTTTGATTTCACAGTTAATAGATCTAACATGTAAATTGTAATTTACATCTGAAATTATTTTTAGTCAAATTATTTTAAAATATCAGTATCCATGGGTTACTGTGGCCCAATTAGCTTTGGATTAGGACAGTGGATATACATATTATTTTGAACCAAATCTATTTTCAACATGAATAACATTGGGCAAATTATTTACCCTTTCTTTTCTTGCTTTCTTTATCTGTAATGTAGATTATATTATTGCCTATTATATAGACAATTTGACAATTTAAAAGGGCTAATATTTGTAGCACTATGGAAAGTAGCCAGATTAATATGCCTGCTGAATAGAGCAACTGAAGTTCTCCTTTATTATTTTGCATTTTATACTGTAAATTTAAATGACAACAAAATATTTTATTGAATAATATCATATGCTTAACAAAATTACTTTGTTTTTATGCAAAAACACAATTATTGTTCTATAGATATTTTCCCGTTTAGGAATAAATAATAATTCTCCAAGTATTACTGTTTGAAGCAGGTGTTTTATGAAGATTCTGACAAGTTTATTTATTATTATCTATCTAAATTATATACAATAACTAGAAATTACATGTTTCATGCAAAATTAAGATATATAATATCTTAAAGATGTTATTTGATATAAATAAACATAAAACCAATGTTTATTTTTATTCCCATAAAATAACATTGTTTTGTAAACTAATATATGATCAAAACATGCCTAGTTACAAATAAATTTATCTTCCTGAATGCAATCTTAGATTTCTACTCCAGGTCCATAACTGTTTTTCTAGATTCCTTGGGGTTTGATGTGCTCTTCTGCATAAACTCTATATTATGTAACACCTCCAAGGAGGGTCTGAGGCTTGACTTTGCTATCAATTACGGCAGTTTTCTATGTCGTTATGTATCAGCATCACCACTGAGTAGGTTAAATAAAGAATCTACAGTGTTCAGATCTGGTTTTGCTGTCATGAGTTACAAAAACCATTTCAGTTTTCTGAGCAGCTTGAATTTCATAATTACAGATAAGGACTGTGAGGAACACATCCGAACACACAATTGATAGGTTCCCAAATGCTGCTGTTAGGTGGGGGCTGAGCCTTGATGAGCCTTGATGAGCCTTGATGCTGGAATTTCAGAAGGCAGAAGTTAAGTCATTGGAGTGACAATGGGAGACATTAAAAGCCTTCTGGTTGACATTGATAAAGGGGGTTTCAACAGGTGGTGGAAATAAAATTCTATTGGGAAAAGATTACAAGTGGAGGGGGATAGTGAACAGAAACTACTGGCAGTGAGGAGCCTGGCTGTAAGAACAATGAAAATCAGAGCATTGACAGCCGGGGCCAGGGAGGAGGCTTCCTTTTGTAGAAAGGCATCCCATCAGAGTTTGGGTGTCAGAAAGAATGAACAAGGACAAAGGCCGACAGAGGGTGAGATACCTAAAATTGACATTAGCAATGGAAGATAATGATAATGAGAGGGTCAAGGAAATGATAGAGGGAATGAGTGGGTCAGGAGAGGTGGAATTCAAAACCAATAATGAAGAGCAGGTGATGGAAAGGAGGGGCCAGATTTGGGGAAGAATCACTGATGTTTATATTGATTTCACCAGGAAGGTAAGGATTTAGGGAAAGTGCCTAAGTAGGAAAGAGGAAAGACCAGGGGATGGTCAAGCATGGCTTCAAGAACATGTGAATGATGATCAGGCTGAAAACATGGTATTCTGGAAGCCACGATTCTTGGGAGAATTTTTTTGTGTGTGGGGGTGTGCAGGTAAAGTAATAGAGCAAAATCTGTAAGCAGTAGAGAAGCAAAGACTGGTCCTGCCTCTTCTCTGACCCCGCAGGCTGAAGATCAAAGAAGCAAAAATAGCATAATTATGAGAAAATAGCCTCAAAATAAAAACCTTCTTCTCAGCAAAAGAAACAATCAACGAGGTGAAGAGGGAGCCTACCTTTTGGGATCAAATCTTTGCCACATGCAAATTTGATAGAGCACTAATCTCCAGGATCAGAACTCAAAAAAGCAAACAACCCAATCAATAAATTGGCTAAACAGCTGAACAGACACTTCTCAGAAGATGATACATAATCTATCAATAAATATATAAAAAAGTTCAACATCTTTAGCAACTATAGAAATGCAAATCAAAACTACTCTAAGATTTCATCTCGAGCCAATCAGAATGGCAGTTATCAAGAATACAAACAACAGTGTTGGTGAGGATGTGGAGGACAAGACACACTCATACATTGCTGGTGGGACTGCACATTGGTGCTACCAAACTGGAAAGCAGTTTGGAGATTCCTTAGAAAACTTGGAAGGAACCACCATTTCACCAGGTATCCCACTCTTGGTTTATACCCAAAGGACTTACAAACGGCATACTATGGTAATGTGGCCACATTAATGTTTACAGCAGCTCAATTCACAATAGCTGAACTATGGAACTAACCTAGATGCCCTTCAATAGATGAATGGATAAAGAAACTGTGGTATATATACACAACGGAATATTACTCAGCATTAAAAAATAAAATTATGGCATTTGCAGGTAAATGGATGCAGTTGGAGAATATCATGCTAAGCAAAGTAAGCCAATCCCAAAAAAACTAAAGGCCGAATGTTCTCTCTGATAAGTGGATGCTGATGCATAATGGGGGGGGGAGAGCATGGGAAAAATGGAGAAACTTTGGGCACAGGGGAAGGTGGGGTACGTTGGGGGATTGGGGGAAGGAAAGATGTTGGAATGAGATGGACATCACTACCCTAAATGCATGTATGACTGCATATAAGGTGCAATGCTATATTGTGTACAACCAGAGAAATGAAAAGTTGTGATGCAATTTATACAATGAATCAAAATGTGTTCTGCTATCATGTATACCTAATTAAGATTTAATTACATAATTAATAATTGAAGGGAGGGAGAGAGAGAGAGAGAGAGAGAGAGAGAGAGAGAGAGAGAGAGAGAATGAACAATGTTGTGGGCAGCCAGAATGCAGAGAGCAGTGCTGAGTGAAATAAAAGGAAGAGAGGACTGAGGTCTTCTAAGAGCATCTAAGGATTCTCCAAGCCTTCATCTGGCCCTCCCTTTTCCAGGTCTCAATCCTGGAACTCTTGTGCAGAGAGAGGCTGTAAATCATTTAAGGGCACAAAATTTGGAGCAAGAGAGTCCGGTAACCAACCTTGGAACAGAGAAACAAACACTCTGGGACTTGGTTTCCTCATTGCTGCAATAGGGATAATAATAATGCTTTCATAAAGATAAAGCAAATCTTAGATTTCAACTCACTCCAATCAGAATGGCAGCTATTATGAAGACAATGAACAATAAGTGTTGGTGAGGATGTGGGAAAAATGATACACTCATTCACTGCTGGTGGGACTGCAAACTGGTGCAGCCAATAGGGAAAGTAGTATGGAGATTTCTTGGAAAATTGGGAATTGAACCACAATTTGACCCAGCTATCCCTCTCCTCAGTCTATTCCCAAAGGACTTAAAAACAGCATACTAAAGGGACACAGCCACATCAATGTTACAGCAGCACAATTCACAATAGCTAAACTGTGGAACCAAATTAAATACCCGTCAGTAGATGAATGGATTAAAAAATGTGGCATACGTACACAATGGAATATTACTCAGCGATAAAAGAGAATAAAATCATGGCATTTTCAGGTAAATGGATGGAGTTAGAGAAGATTATGCTAAGTGAAGTTAGCCAATCCCAATAAACCAAATGTTGAATGTTTTCTCTGATATAAGGACGCTGATCATAGTGGGATAGGGAGAGAAAGCATGGGAGGAATAGACAAATTATAGATAGGGCAGAGGGGTAGGAGGGGAAGGGAGGCAATAGGAGGTTAGAAACAATGGTGGAATGTGATGGATGTTATTATGCAAAGTACATGTATGAAGACACAAATTGGTGTGAATATGCTTTGTAAACAGAGAAATGAAAAACTGTGCTCTATATGTGCAATAAGAATTGTAATGCATTCTGCTGTCATATAAATTAAAAATTGATTATAAAAAAAGATAAAGTGAATCAAGATAGAACACACAGAGCAGTCTCTAAGTGGTAATTTAATAGATCATGTGTTCAAAGAACACCAGGTGGCATCCTGAAGATTTGCATGGCTTCCAAGATAACAAGAAAGGGAACATTTTGGGAGGCCTTATGAAAAAAAGCAGCGTCAAAATGTCCGTTTGGTGTTAATATATTCAAAGAATCATTTTGCTTTGGTTTAGAAGGGTAACTTCTAAACTGGAGTTAAATTGAAACATAAAAGTTTAAATTTAGTGGCCAACTTCCCCTACCTCAGCCCCCATGGGCCTATCTGTCCTGGTGAAATCCCTTCCAACCCCCCCACCCATCCCACCTCCTGTCTCCAGTCTCCCCCGTGTTTCCTACCTTGCTCCACTCTGCTTCAGGCTCTGTCCCTGAGCACAGATTGGTAAAATTCGTTTAATCTGGCCCAGTGTCTCTGTGTGGTAGAAAACTGGATGATGTCTCTTGAGAACTAAATCCTCAGCTTGTAGAGTGCACCTTCATGGCATTTTAGAAAGAATCTATCTCTTTCCTTAACTACAATTAGAAATTAAGTGGCTCCCTTCATATTAAAGCCCAGGGAGTTGAAGAGATCATAAAGTTTCATGCTTAGCTGTTGTACTTAGGTTTTTATGTAGAAGAGCTTAAAAAAGCTAAATACTATGTTTTATAATCAATTTAGTGAATGTTCACTTATTAAATGATTATTATGTACCTAGCAGTGTGGGAGCTGAATTGCAGAAGGAAGACTCTTCTTTTTCTTTTCCTTCTTTTCTTTCCCTCTTTCTTTCTCATTTCCTGAATGTTAAAGAAGCAAATATTTTGAATACAGTATTTTTTTCTTTCACATTACTCTTACCCAGTATCTAGCACATTATCTGCTATTAATGTTCAATAAATATTTAGCAAGTTGACTTTTTTCTTTTTGAACTACTTTCTTTCCCCTCTTATAAACACATTAAATAAATTCAAAATTAAAGGGATCCATATGTCTTCAACGTAAGAGATAAGAAAATCCAGGTAAATATGAAGATTGATAGTAAAAAGAAGAAAAAAACACATAGATAGTAATGTTGAAGATGAAGAATAAAAGTTAGATTATAAATTCATAACTTCTATGCATCAACCTGCAATGATCAAGATGATTTCAGGAGGGTTGAAGCAAGTATTTTTTTTAATCTCATTAAAATACATGGTGTTGACATTAATATAGCACAGGTCTGGAAGACCGAGATATGGAGTAAGCCTCAAATGTTGCTTAATACACATGAAGTCTATGGATAACTAGTACTGTGTTTTGCAAAATAATTATTAGATCTGAGACATGTTTTTCTACTCAAATAAATTAATGTATTTCTAAACACCTTAAAATAAATATTAAGCCCTATGAAAATAAAATCATTGATATTCTGGAATAAGTGTGTGCTTTATATTTCTAGTTTTAAAAGAAATTTATTAGTCATGAGGTACAAATTTTGTATATTTTGGATATTAAGTCTTCTCTTTTGGATTTCTTTGACAGATTTACCACTATTAATCAATATTTTATACCCTTAAAATTTTCATGTTAGAGTATGTCTAAATTACTTAAGTTTGACTTTGCTTTGTCATATTTTACATTTTTTGTATGATGTCCACAATAATCAAAATATGACAATATTAGGGCAATTTCTTTGCTCTTGGTCTTTGCATGTAAAAGAGTACCCTCTCTTTGATCTTCTTTGTTCTTCTTATCCAGCTTCATTTCCCATCATATGACCTAATGCCTCTTAAATTTATGTCACACATTTGTAAGTTGCCTGGTCTGTTTCTCTGGAAAGGAAGTATTTCCTAGCTTTATTCACTGGCATATCAGAAGTCATTTTGAACTTTAAATAAAGGGAAACTTTTTGACAGGAAGTAAATTTAGTTTCTATAGGGACATTTAACCTACATTTTTAAATAATAAGATTTAGATAAATTATATGGCAGGTTTAAAATCAAATAGCAGTGCTAAGTTACAAAGCCAGTTCACCAGATCTATAATATTTATGGATATTATTCTTGGTTTAGTAAGGTGGTTCAGCTTCAAAGGAGCCTCATTAGGTTTTCAAGTCTTGATGAGCCTATTTACAAATTCACATTAAATTTTAACAAGTCATTTTAGGAAATTCATTACACAGCTATTGCAATGTCTAATTAAGATGGTTTAAAATAAGATTATATAGGACTATGAAAATTTTTGTTTACATTTATTTTTGTAAACATGTGATTATTTTTTATAACTCTTTATGTGCAGTAGGTATATATGCTTTCCCACTAACTGGCCAGACAAGCTACAGCTTGTCTGTAATAGGTGGTATCTGAGAAACACAGGAAGTCTTGAAGCATTCCCCAACACATCCCCCTCACTTTTATAAACACCCTTTATTTTCTTGTTCAGGTGTTTTAATTTCTTTTTTAAAGCTCTCTCAATTATGAATTTGAAAGTCAAAGAAAGATTAGGTGGAAAAATGTCCATCAACACAAAATACAACATTTTGCATGGAATTTAAGAGATTTACAGAGCTCTTGAGTCCCATCCAGAGACTGGCTTGGGGTCATGGATGTCATATTAATGTCTCCTGTTCTTTTCTGTTAGTTTCTCCATAATACCCTTGCAACTGCCTTCACTTTAACCAGCACTGAACCATTAGACGTGTCAGTTACACATTCCAAAGTTGTTGAACCTTTTTGTACAATGCCATACTTGGGGGAGGGGGGCTAAGGATAAAAGTTTAATTGACATACATTATTTTAAAAAAAATCTCTAGGAAAATATTTCAGGTAAGTTTCTACCCATAAGACTCTCAAGGTTTAGTATAACATCTATTTAAATCTCTTTACGAGTGACAATTCAGCCTGTCATGTTTCTATCATTCTGCACGAAAGGGAAAGTTGGCTACTTGCTAAAGATGGATTATTGTAATAACAACAATTCAGAGAAAAATATGAACAATAGATGGTAGGAAAAAATGTGTAAGGGATACGGGCAACAACTAAAGATAGACAATAAGTTAATAAGCTGGTGAATAAGTTTTACCTTGCAGATGTCTAGTAACAGTCCTTACCTCCATCACTCCTTTAACAGATGCATATTGACAACAACCATATGCAAGCCCCAGTGGGAGAAAGAAAAATGGATGCAGTCAGGCTTGAAAATCAAATTTTCTTTGAGGAGTCTAGAATATCATTCAGCCTGCTAATGTTTAAGACGGCTAAATTATTGTACATGTTCATTACTATTTAGGTGGAAAGACTAATATTATAGGTACAGACTCTATAGCCATTAAAAATTTATCTACAACACTTTCTTATTCATTCAAATCAAGCTTAATTCTGTGTGAGCTAGTAGCAAAAACACAGGAAATCCTGTCTTGAATTAGAAAAAGGGAGAAATGTAGTTTCTAACAGAATTTACCACTGTTCTCTACATGTAATTCAGATGTGCACATATTTTTTTCTGCTCTAATGGAACATCAAGGTAGAACTTCACCACTTTCTTATATTCATAGGTATGTCTGAACCCATAACTTAAACACAAAGAAAAATAAAAGTGAAAGCAACTTTCCAAGACAAATATTTGAAAGCTCTTCAGAGATGGCATGCCTGTAATCTCTATGACTCAGGAGCATGAGACAGGAGGGTTGCAAGTTCAAAGCCACCCTCAGTAACTTAATAAGGTCCTGAGCCACTTCAGGAGACCCTGTCTCAAAATTTAAAAAAATAAATAAATAAAAGAAGAATGGAGATGAGCCTCAGTGGATAAGCACCCCTGGTTTCAATCCCTAATACTACTACTAATAATAATGAGTTTTCTGAGGAAGGGATTCAATTAGGATTGCAGAAAATGATTCAATTAGGACTCCCCTTTATTCAGCATTCCAAAGAGAATAAGAGCCTCCTCACTGAAGCTAGGAAGAACATAGAAGCAGTAAGATAGCCATGATTATTTTTATGATTAAATAAAAACAAAATGAAAGCTGACATTTCTCTATTTTACATTTAAGAACCAAATATCTACCAATGAATAAAGATAAAGGTCTAGTGGGTGTTATAAGTCTTATATTAAAAATAAAATTACCCTCATTGATAGGTGAAATTGATCTGGCATTTCACAGAAGAAGATAAATGGATTTTTAAAAATGTTTTTCTCCTCCTTATATAGGACACTTCAACTATTTATATAATTTAAAAGTTATTTCTCATCCAAATAGAATCAATTTTCTATATGCCTGGAGCACATTAATGAGTATTTTGAACTTCTTTCCCACTACCCAAGGTATAAGTCAAAGCAAAGAACCTCTGAAAGCTATTACATGTAGAAAATGGTTTTCTCTTTGAGAAAAAAGTATTTATGGGCTGCTGCTAAATTTAACAGAGACAATACCAAGTTAGTGTGGCTGATCTATGAATAGGAGCAAGGTTTCTGTGGTGGTCAGCTAATGACATAGAAAGTTCCTGGTACATTTTAATTATGAATATTTAAATCTGTTTTCTCAATTTGGTGTCAGCCAGGCTTCCCATAATGCTTTCCACCTCAACTTCCTTGAAGTTTTCATTTTGCTTTGAGTTGCACTCTCAAAATGGTATTATAAAAACAACAACAACAAAAACAAGATAATCTTGAATATGCTCTACCTAATAAATATGATCTGGACATTCCAACATTACTTCACTTGTACCAGAATAAGGATGCTTAAGGCAAATTTGCCACCATTTGGGCATCAGGGCTCTGAGTAAGAGTTATATGTACTTACAAGTTTATAATAGTTTTAAAAATTAAATATATTATGTATAATTATATTCAATCATAGTTTTCAACTATAAACCTATATAGTTCTAAAGCAAGATTTCTATTTTCTTATATTTCACATTTACTCTACTTCTTACACTATATTATGCATTTAAGTTTATTTTTTTTTCCTGATGATGAACTACATCATTCTAATACCTCAGGAATCCCCTCTCCAAGTCTTAACAGCCAGCCACTTGCTGCCCAGTGTTATAGTTGGTCTTGACTAACAGCTTATAACCTTGAAATTATTTTCCATTTTGGTTTTAGTAGCAAAGAGATGGTAACCACCTAGATGTGAAGAAAAACAACCAAACCAAGAGCAAGCCTAATGACACTCTAAGTTGACATGTAATACTATGTATTTATTATGTGTGATGTGATGTTTTGAAGTACACGCATGCACACACACACACACACACACACACACACACACACATATCATGGGAAAGTTAAATCTAGCTAAATGTTTTATCCCACACAAAGCTTACCAGTTTTTATATATAAAATTACTATGAGGTATCTCATCAAAATCCTGTACTTGGGTTTATTTTCCATTCATCTTTTAATGACCAGTCATAGAATCCTGGAAGGTATCTCTGCTTACCTTCCTGCAGGGCTAGAGCCACTGTCTTCACTTTCCCATTGGTCATTTTTAATTCTTGAAACTGGGGACTGCAGCATTCCAATAGTTAGTGGATCAGCATTGTTTTCTTCTCTACCAATCCATTCTCCAAACACTCGGGGCCTCAGAAGAGAAGAATTGAATTTCACTGCTTCCTTAAGAGAAGAAAAGAATGTGCTGCTTTAGATGGCTTTTTTCTTGTTCATGGACAACAGGAAAATAACCTTGTCTAGAGGGTTGGCTGCTCACTCAAACCAAAATGTTCTTTTCTTTCTTCTGAATTGACATAAAACTTCAGTTCTCCTCATCTCTACTCAACTTCTTGTTCTGTGTGGTTTATGCAGATTCCTGAGGATCACTGCGATACAGGATTTAGTAATACAATCTTGGATTTGGATTTGGAAGGCTACACATGTGTTCTAAGATGAGGAGTAGGATTAGCATCCTTGGTGGAAGCTTTAGGGCCCACAAATTGAGAGCATGGTGTCACTCCTGGGAAATGGTACATAATTTCTCTGGAAGAAATTGGGTTGGAGTCAACAGACAAAGTCAAGAGGCAATAGGGCCGGATGGGCACATCATCTCCAATTGTGAAGCATCCTGGACTTTTAAAGATCCAGTAGGGGTTTGAAGCAGGGCAATGTCCGGAAGAGGTATGTCATACTAGTTCAAAAAATGTTAATCACTTCTCATAGATTTAAAATGAGGTAACTCACTCAATTGAATGACTTGAACATGATTCAGCTATAAAAATTGTATTGCATGAAGATACTGAATATATGTAATTGCTAGGGATATTTTAAGTGAAAAAAGGACAAGTTAAAAAGAAATACATATACATCGATCTAATTTTTGTTTAGAATTCATATGGATTGACATCCATCATTCATTCATTCATTTTCTAATGTCCATTGATTCTTAGTATGTGCAAAAAGCTGCTCTTTACTAGGCAAAACATTGAGTAAAACCAAAGTTTTCTAAAGGTTTTCTTTGAAGGGAAGAATTGAGGGTGATCTTAAACTTTTGATATGGTATTTCCATGTCTTTTCAACATTTTATGATAAATATAATCTGGTGATTTTGATAATATTTTGATCTAAGAAACACATGCTTTGTTTAAATTATGTCTAATGATAAGTTTTTGTATTAGAAGTGTCTTGAAACTTTTTGAAAATTTAGATCTTGTGTTCTGAGTCTTTACAATTCACAAGTATATAAATCCAATACATGATATAACAAAAATAATAGTATTATATATGTAACACAATGTGTAGATAACAAATATAATTTCAAAAGCAGCATATAAAGAATAATGTAGATAATATTTGATAAGAATTTATCAAATATAATTTCAAAATAAGCATATAAAGAATGATTAGATAATATTTGATAATAATTTCTCCAAGTGTGAATAAGTAATAAAAGGTAGTTGGACACCTAAATATTGTTTTCGCCTATAAAACATAGTAGATGTACTTTAGTAAGAGTGTGTAACTTAACAAGTAATTTGAACTCTCTCTGCACTTATGTTCCCTGGGTTAGGAAAACAAAGAACTCCAATAGATTTCAGCTGTGAAATCATGCAATTAAATTAATATTTTGAAATAACTGGAAAGTCATATTTATCTGCCAAAATTGAATGTCATTTGAAGTAAAGGAATTAAAATTAAGTATATTGGTAAAAGTTAAGTCTGCATTTTCTTTTCAAAGCAGACTAGGGAAACCACATGTTTCAGAACTTAAAATATGAATGTATTTACAGAGGCAGAATCTAGTTTGGGCAATTTGAAATGTTATTCCCTGAATGTTATTTCATCCAACTATAAAATGTTGGTAATGGGAATTATTAAATTTACCATAGCAAATGAATTCATAAGTAAGGGTGGAATCATAAAATTCTGTGTATATGCTAACCTAAACCTAACCCGACCCGAACACTAACCCTAACCCTAACCCTAACATTAACACTAAACATAATCCGAACCCTAACGCTAACCCTAACCCTAACCCTAACATTAACACTAACCCTAACCCTAACCCTAAACCTAACCCTAACCCGAACCCAAAACCTAACACTAACTCTAAACCTAACCCTAACCCGAACCCTAACCCTAACCCTAACCCTAACCCCAAACCGAACCCTAACCCTAACCCTAACCCTAAACCTAACCCTAACCCGAACCCGAAACCTAACACTAACTCTAAACCTAACCCTAACCCGAACCCTAACCCTAACCCTAACCCTAACCCCAAACCGAACCCTAACCCTAACCCTAACCCTAACCCTAACACTAACCCTAACACTAAACCTAACCCTAACCCGAAGCCGAACACTAACCCTAAAACGAACAATAATGCTAATGCTAACCCTAACCCTAACATTAACACGAACACTAATCCTAACACGAACCCTAACCCTAACCCTAACCCTAACCCTAACCCAAATCCGAACCCTAATCCTAACCCTAACCATAATATTAACATTAACCCTAATCCTAACACGAACCCTAACCCTAATCTGAACACTAACCCTAAACCTAAACCTAACCCTAACTCGAAACTGAACCATAACCCTAACCCGAACCTGAACCATAACACTAACCATAACCCTAACCTAACCCGAACCCGAAACCTAACCCTAACACTGACCCTAACCCTAACCCTAAACCTAACCCAAACCCGAACCCGAACACTAACCCTAACCCAAACGCTAACCCTAACCCTAAACCTAACCCTAACACTAAACCTAACCCTAACCCTAACCCTAACCCTAACATTAACACTAACCCTAACCCTAACCCTAAACCTAACCCTAAACCTAACCCTAACCCGAACCAGAAACCTAACACTAACTCCAAACCTAACCCTAACCCGAACCCGAACCCTAACCCTAACCCCAAATCGAACACTAATCCTAACCCTAACCCTAACACTAACCCTAACACTAAACCTAACCCTAACCCGAACCCGAACCCTAACCCTAAACAGAACAATAATGCTAACGCTAACCCTAACCCTAACATTAACACTAACACTAATCCTAACACGAACCCTAACCCTAACCCTAACCCTAACCCTAACCCAAATCCGAACCCTAACCCTAACCATAACCATAACATTAACACTAACCAGAATCCTAACCCGAACCCTAACCCTAACCCTAACCTAACACTAACCCAAATCCGAACCCGAACCCTAATCCTAACCCTAACATTAACATTAACACTAATCCCAACCCTAACCCTAAACCTAACCCTAAACCTAACCCTAACCCGAACCCGAACCCGAACCCTAACCCGAACCCGAACAATAACCCGAACCCAAACTCTTACCCTAACCCTAAACATAACCCGAACATGAACCCCAATCCTAACCCAAACCCTGAACCTAACCCTAATATTAACACTAACCCTAATCAAAACCGGAACACTAACACTAACCCTAACCCTAAACCTAACCCTAACCCAAACCGGAACCCTAAACCAAATCCGAACCCGAACCCTAACACCCTAACCCTAACCCTAACCCAAACAATAATCCTAACACTAACCCTAAACCTAACCCGAATACGAACCCGAAATCTAACCCTAATCCTAACCCTAACCCTAAACCGAACCCTAAACCTAATAATAACCCAAACCCTAACCCGAACACAAACCCTTAATCTAACCCTAACCCTAACCCTAACCCGAACCTGAACCCGAACCCTAATCCTAACCATAACCCTAACCCTAACCCTAACCCAAACCCTAATCCTAACCCGAACCCTAACTCTAACCCTAAACCTAACCGTAAATTGAACCCAATCCCTAACCCTAAACCTAATGCTAACCCCAACCCTAACCGTAACCTAAACACTAATCCTAATCGTAACCTGAACAGTATCCCTAACCCTAACCCTAACCCTAACCCTAAACCTAACCTTAACACTAACCCTAATCCTAACCCGAACACTAACCCTAACCCTACCCTAATCCTAACACTAACCCTAACCTGATTCCGATCCCGAAACGTAATCCTAACTCTAACCCTAACATTAACACTAACCCTAACCCTAACCCTAAACCTAACCCTAAACCTAACACTAACCCGAACCCGAACCCTAAACCTAAGCCTAAACCTAAACCTAACCCGAACCCGAACCCTCACCCAAACCCGAAAAATAACCCTAACCCTATCCCTAAACCTAACCGGAATCCGAAACCTATCCCTAACACTAACCAAAATTTAACCCTAACCCGAACATTAACCCGAACACTAACTCGAACACTAACACTAAACCTAACCTTAAACCTAACCCGAACCCGAACCCTAAACCTAACCATAAACCTAAATCTAACCCAAATCCGAACCGTAACCCTAACCCTAACCCGAACCCTAACCCTAAATTGAACCCGAACCCTAACCCTAACCCTACCCGAACCCGAACCCTAACCCTAAACATAAACCAAAATCTAACACGAATCTGAACCGTAACCCTAACCCTAACCCTAACCCTAACACTAACCCTAAACCTAAACCGAACCCTAACCCTAACCCTAACCCTAACCCTAAATTGAACCCGAACCCTAACCCTAACCCTAACACTAAACCAACCCTAACATTAACTCTAACCCTAATCCTAACCCGAACACTAACCCGAACCCTAACCCTAACCGTAACCCTAACCCGAACCCGAACCCGAACCTGAAACCTAACCCTAACCGGAACCCTAAACCTAAATCGAACATGAATCCTAACCCTAACCCTAACCCTAAACCTAACCCTAACCCGAACCCTAACACTAACCCTAACCCTAACCCGAACCCGAACATAACCCAAAACGTAACCCTAACCCTAATCCTAACCCTAACGCTAACCCTAACCCGAACCCGAAACCTAACCCTAACCCTAACCCTAACCCGAACCCTAACCCTAAACATAAACCAAAATCTAACACGAATCTGAACCGTAACCCTAACCCTAAACCTAACCCTAACCCTAACACTAACCCTAAACCTAAACCGAACCCTAACCCTAACCCTAACCCTAACCCTAAATTGAACCCGAACCCTAACCCTAAACCTAACGCTAACCCTAACCCTAACCCTAACACTAAACCAACCCTAACATTAACACTAACCCTAATCCTAACCCGAACACTAACCCGAACCCTAACCCTAACCGTAACCCTAACCCGAACCCGAACCCGAACCTGAAACCTAACCCTAACCGGAACCCTAAACCTAAATCGAACATGAATCCTAACCCTAACCCTAACCCTAAACCTAACCCTAACCCGAACCCTAACACTAACCCTAACCCTAACCCGAACCCGAACATAACCCAAAACGTAACCCTAACCCTAATCCTAACCCTAACGCTAACCCTAACCCGAACCCGAATCCTAACCCTAAGCCTAACCCTAACCCTAACATTAACACTAACCCTAATCCTAACCCGAACCCGAACCCTAAACCTAACCCGAACCCTAACCGCAACCCTAACTCTAACCCTAACCCTAACACTAACCCTAAACTTAACCCGAACCCAAACATGAACCCGAAACCAAACCTGAAACCTAAACCTAAACCTAACCCTAACCCTAACCCTAACCCTAAACCTAACCATAATCCGAAACGTAACCCGAACCCTTAACCTAACCCTAACCCTACCCCTAACCCGAACACTTATCCTAACAAAAAACCTAACCCTAACCCGAACCCTAACCCTAAGCATAACCCTAACCCTAACCCGAACCCTAACATGAACCCACACCCTATCGGGAACCCTAACCATAACCCTAACCCTAACCCGTACCCTAAACCTAAACCTAACCCTAAAAATAAAGTTAACTCTACCATAATTCGAACCCGAACCCTAACATTAACCCGAAACCTAACCCGAACCCGAACCCTAACCCAAACCCTAACATGAACCCAAAACCTAACCAGAACCCTAACCCTAATCCTAACCCTAAACCTAACCCAAACCCTAACTCTAACCCGAACCCTAACCCTATACCTAACCCAAACCCTAACCCTAACCCTTACCCTAACTTGAACCCAAAGCATAACCCAAATCCTATCCCTAACCCTAACCCTAACCCGAACAGTAATCCTAACCCTAAACCTAACCCGAACCCGAACCCAAAACGTAACCGTAACACTAACCCTAAAACTAACCCTAACCCTAACCCTAACACTACAACTAACCGTAACCATAACCCGAACACGAACCCTAACCCTAACCCTAACCCTAAACCTAACACTAACTCTAAAGTGAACCCTAAACCTTACCCTAACCCTAAACCTAAACCTAACCTGAACCCTAACACTAACTCTAACCATAACCCTAACCTTAACCATAACCATAACTGTAACCCTATCCCTAACCCTATCCGGAACCTTATCCTTACACTAACCCTAAGCCTAACCCTAACCCTACAGCTAACCCTAAAACTGACCCTAACCCTAACCCGAACAATAACACTAACCCTAACCCTAATCCGAACCGTAACACTAACCGTAACACTAACCTTAACCCGATTCCTAACCCTAACACTAACCTAACCCGAACAGACACCATAACCCGAACACTAACCTCAACCCTAAACCTAACATGAACCCTAACGCTAACTATAAACCTAACCCTAACAGTAACCCTCACCCTAACCCTACCTCTAATCCTAACCCGAACTCGAACAATAACCCCAACTCTAAATCTAACCGTAAAACTTACCCGAACCCTAACGCTAACCCTAACCCTAACCCTAACCCTAACCCTCACCCTAACCCTAACCCTAACCCTAACCCTAACGGGAACACGAACCCTAACCCTAACCCTAACCCTATCCGAACCCTATCCGAACCCTATCCGAACACTTACCCGTACCCGAACACGAAACCTAACACTAATGCTAACCCTAACCCTAACCCTAACCCTAACTCGAACCCTAACCCTATTCCTAACCTTTACCAGAACCCAAACCATAACCCTAACCCTAAACCTAACGCTGACCCTAACCCTAATGCTAACCCGAACCCGAACCCGAACATTAACGCAAACCCTAACCCTAACCGTAAGCCTAAACCTACCCGAACCCTAACCCTAACCCTAACCCTAAACCTAACCCTAAACCTAAACCGAACCGTAAACCTAACCCTAACTCTAACAATAACCTAACCCGAACCCTAACCCTAACTAGAACACAACCCTAACCCGAACCCTAACCCTGACCCTAAAACTAACCCTAAACCTAACCCTAACCCGAACCCTCATCCGTACCATAAACCTTGCCCTAACCCTAGCTAAATTTAACACGAACCCTAAACTTAAAACTAATCCTAACCCAAACCTTTAACCTAACCCTAACCCTAACCCTAACCCTAAAACGAACCCGAACCCTAACCCGAACCCTAAACCTATACGTAACCCTAACCCTAATCCTATCCGAACACTAACCCGTACCGGAACACGAAACCTAACACTAATGCTAACCCTAAAACTAACCCTAACCCTAACCCTAACCCTAACCCTAAACCTAACCCTAACCCTAACCCGAACCGTAACCCTAACTGTAACCCTAACCCTAACACGAACCCTAACTCTAACCCTAAACCTAAACCTAACCCGATCCCGAAAACTAACCCTAACCCTAACAATAACCCTAACCCTAACCCTAACCTGAACCCTAAACCTAAACCTAAACCGAACCCTTATCCTAACCCTAACCCTAATCCGAACCCCAACCCTAACCCCAACCCTAACCCTAACCCTAACTCTAACACTAAGCCTATCCGAACCCTAACCCGAACACAAACCCAAACCATAACACTAATACTAACCATAAAACAAACCCTAATCCTAACACAAACCCTAACCCTAATCGTTACTTGAACCCTGACTCAAACCTAACCCCAACCCTAACCCGAACCCTAACCCTAACCCTAACACTAACGCTAACCCTAACCTTAATCCTAACCCGAACCCTAACCCTAACACTAATCATAACCTTAAACCTAACACTAACCCAAACACGAACCCTAACCCGAACCCGAACATGAACCCTAACACTAACCCTAACCCTTACCGGAAACCGAACCCAAACCCTAATCCTTACCCTAAATCGAACACGAACACTAACTCTAACACTAACCCTAACACTAACCCTCAACCTAACCCGAACCGAAACCAAAACCCTAACCCTAACAATAACCCTAACATTAACACTAACCCTAATCCTAACCCGAACCCTAACACTAACCATAACCCTAACACTAACACTAACCCTAAACCTAACCCTAACCCGAACCCGAACCCTAACCCTAACCCGAACCCGAACCCGAACCATAACACTAACCCTAACCCGAACCCTAACATTAAACCGAACACGGATCCTAACCCTAACCATAACCCTAACCCTAAGCCGAACCCTAACCCTAACCCAAATCCTAACCCTTACCCTAACCCTAAACATAACCCTAACCCGAACTCTAACCCTAACCGTAATCTGAACACTAACCCTAACCGTAAACCTAACCCTAACACGAACACGAACCCTAACCCTAACCCGATACCGAAACCTAACCCTAACCCTAACCGTAACGCTAACACTTACCCTAACCCTAACTCTAACCCGAACCCTAAACCTAACACTAACCCTAAACCTAACCCTAAACCTAACCATAAACCTAACCCTAACAGGAACCCGAACCCTAAACCTAACCCGATCCCGAACCGTAACCCTAACCCTGTCCCTAACCCTAACCGAACCCTAACCCTAAACATAACCCTAACCCTAACCCTAACGCTAAACCTAACCCTAACCCTAACCCGAACCCTAATCCTAAACCCAACCCTAAACCGAACCCGAACCCCAACCCTAACACTAACCTAACACTAACCCGAACCCTAACCCGAAACCTTACCCTAACCCTAAATCTAACCCGAACCCTAACCCTAACCCTTACCCAAACATTAACACTAACCCTAACCCTAAACCCAACCTTAAACCTAACCTGAACCCTAACCCTAACCCTAACCCTAAACCTAATCCTAACCCTAACATTAACACTAACCATAATCCTAACCCGACACTAACCATAACCCTAACACTAACCTTAACCCTAAACCTAACGCTAACCCGAACCAGAACCAGAACCCTAACCCTAACCCTAACCCTAATCCTAACCCTAACCCTAACCCTAAACTCTAACCCTAACGCTAACTCAAACCCTAACCCTAACCCTAACCCTAACATTAACCCGAACCCGAATCGTAACCCTAACCCTAACCCTAACCCTAATCCTAACACAAACCCTCACCCTAATCCTAACCATACTCCTAACCCGAACCTGAACCCAAACCCTAATCCCAAACCTAAACCTTACCCTGACATTAACACTAACCCTAATCCTAACCCGTACCATAGCCCTAACACTAACTCTAACCCTAACCCGAAACCTAACACTAACCCGAACCCGAACCGTAACCCGAATCCCTAACCCTAATCCTTTCCCAACCCTAATATTAACACTAACCCTAATCCTAACCCTAACCCTAACCCTAAACCTAACCCTAACCCGAACCCGAACCGTAACCCGAATCCCTAACCCGATCCCTAACCCTAACTCTAACCCTAACCCTAACGCGAATCCTAACATGAACCCGAACCCTAACCCGAACCCTAACACTAACCCTAACCCTAACCCTAAACCTAACCCTAACCCGAACCCTAACTTTAACCCGAACCGTATCCCGAACCATAACCCTAACTCTAACCCTAACCCTAACGCGAATCCTAACATGAACCCGAACCCTAACCCGAACCCTAAAACTAACCCTAACCCTAACCCTAAACCTAACCCTAACCCGAACCCTAATTTTAACCCGAACCCTATCCCGAACCATAACCCTAACTCTAACCTTAACCCTAACCCGAACCCTAACATGAACCTGAATTCTTACCCGAACCCTAAACCTAACCCCAACCCAAACCCTAACCGTAACCCTAACCCTAAATCTTACCCTAACCTGAACTCTAAATCTAACCCTAACCCTAACCCGAATTATAAACCAAACCCTAACCCAAACACAAACTCTAAATCTAACCCTAACCCTAACCCTAACCCTAAGATTAACACTAACCCTTACCCTAACCCTAACCCTAACCCTAACCCTCACCCAAACCCTAACCCTAAACCGAACCGTAACATTAACACTAACCCTAATCCTAACCCGAACCCTAACCCTAACCCTACCCTAACCTGAACCCGAACCCGAAACCTAATCCTAAACCTAACATAACCCGAACCCGAAACCGAACCCTAAACCTAACCATAATCCTAACCCTAACTTTAACACTAAACGTAATCATAAGCCGAACCCTAAACCTAACCCTAACGCTAAACCTAACCCTAACCCGAACCCGAACCCTAACCCTAACCCTAAACCGAACCGTAACATTAACACTAACCCTAATCCTAACCCGAACCCTAACCCTAACCCTACCCTAACCCTAACCCGAACCCGAACCCTAATCCTAAACCTAACCCTAACCCGAACCCGAATCCGAACCCTAACCCTAACCATAATCCTAACCCTAACTTTAACACTAACCGTAATCATAACCCGAACCCTAACCCTAAGCCTAACCCTAAACCTAACCCTAACCCGAACCCGAACCCTAACCCTAACCCGAATCCGAAACCTAACCCTTACCCTAATCCTAAACCTAACCCGAACCCTAACCCTTACCCTAACCCTAACCCGAACCATAACCCTAACATTAACACTGACCCTAATCCTAACCCGAATCCTAACCCTAAACCTAACCCTAACCCTAACACGAATCCGAAAATGAAACATAACTCTAACCCTAACCCCAATATTAACACTAACCCTAACCCTAACCCTAACTCTAGCCCTAACCCTAACCCGAACCCGAACCCTCACCCTAACCCTAACAATAATCCTAACCCGAAACCGAACCCGAACCCTAACCCAAACCCTAACCCGAACCCTAACTCTTACCCTAAACCTATTCCTAACCCAAACCGTAACCCTAATCCTAACCCTAAACCAAACCCTAACCCTAAACCTAACCCTAACCCTAACCCGAACCCGAACCCTAACCCTAATCCGAACCCGAACCCTAACCCTAACCCCAACCCTAACCCTAACCGAACCCGAACCCTAACCCGAACCATAAACCTAACCCGAACCCGAACCCTAAACCTAACCATAACCCTATAAACCTAACGTTAACACTAACCGTAATCCTAACCGTAACCCTAACCGGAACCCTAATCCTAAAACCTAACCCGGACCAGAACCCTAACCCTAACCCGAACCTGAACCCTAACCCTAACCTGAACCCGAACACTATCCCTTACCCTAACCCTAAACCTAACCCGAACCCTAACCATAACCCTACCCCTCGCCCTAAGCCTAACCCTAAACCTAACCTAACGCGAACCCGAACACTAACCCTAACGCGAACCATAACCCTAACCCTAACCCTAACACTAACATTAACACTAACTCTAATCCTAACCCGAACCCTAACCCTAAACCTAACACTAACACTAACCCTAACCCGAAACCTAACACTAACACTAACCCTAACGCGAACCATAACCCTTACCCTAACCCTAACCCTAATATTAACTCTAACCCTAACACTAACATTAACCCTAACCCTAAACCTAACCCTAACCCGAACCAGAAACCTAACCCTAACCCAAACCAGAACCCTAACCCGAAACCTAACCTGAACCCTAACCCTAACGATAAACCTAACCCTAACCCTAACCCGAATCCGAACTCGAACCCTATCCCTAACCCTATCCCTAAAATTTAAACTAACCCTAACACTAATCCTAATCCTAACCCTAACCGGAACATGAACCCTAAATCTAACCCTAACCCTAAACTTAATCGTAACCCGAACCGGAACCTGTACCCTAACCCTAACCCGAACTCGAACCCGATCCCTAACCCTAACCCAGCCCTAATCCTAACCCTAACCCGATCCCTAACCGTAACCTGAACCCTAACCCTAACACTAAACCTAAATCTAACCCTATCCCGAACTGTAAACCTAAACCTAAACCTAACCGGAACCCTAACCCTAACCCTAACCGTAACCCTAACCCTAACCATAACCCTATCCCAAACCCTAAACCTAACATTAACCCTTACCCTAACCCTAACCCTAACCCGAACCCTAAACCGAACCCTAACCCTAAACCTAATGCTAATCCGAACTAGAACCCGAACCCTAACCCTAACACCAACCCTAACCCTAACCCTAACACTAACCCTAACATTAACATTAATTCTAATCCTAACCCTAACCCTAACCCGAACCTGAACCCGAATCCGAACTCTAAACCTAATCCTAAACCGGACCCTAACCCTAACCGTTACTGGAACCCTAACCCAACCCTAATGCTAACCCAAACCCAAACCATAACCCGAACCCTAACCCTGACCCTAAACCTAACACTAACCCTAACCCTAAACCGAACCCTTATCCTAACCCTAACCTTAACCATAATGCGAACCCTAACCCTAAACCCAAACCTAACCAAAACCCTAACCCTAACCCTAACCTAACCAAACCCGAACCCTAACCCTAACCCTAAACCAAACCCTATCCGGAACCGAAACCCTAACCCAAACACTAACCTAACCCTAACCATAACACTAACGCTAAGCCTAACACGAAACCGAACATTAACCCTAACCCTGACCCTAACCCTAACACTAAACCGAACCCTAATCCTAACCCTAACCCCAACCCTAACATTAACACTAACCCTAATCCTAACCCGAACCCGAATCTGAGCCTGAACACTAACCCTAACACTAAACCTAACCCTAACCCATTCCCGAACATTAACCCTAACCCGAACCCAAACCCTAACCCGAACCCGAACCTGAAACCTAATCCTAACACTAACCCAAACCCTAACCCTAATACTAACCCTAAACCGAACTCGAACCCTAACCCTAACCCGAAACCTAACCCTAACCCTAACCCTAACACTAAACCTAACTATAACACTAACCCTAACCCTAACCTGAACCCTACCCCTAAACTTAACCCTAACCCTAACATTAACACTAACCGTAATCCTAACCTGAACCCTAACCCTAACGGTAACCCAAACCCTATCCCTAAACCTAACCCTAACCCTAAGCCTAAACCTAACGCTAACCCAAACCTGAACCCTAACCCTAACCTAACCCGAACCCGAACCCTAACGCTTAACCTAAACCTAAACCTAACCCTAAACCTAACCCCAACCTGAACCCGAACACTAACCCTAACCAGAACCCTAACACTAACCCTAACATTAACACTAAACCTAATCCTAACCCGAACCCGAACCGTAACAGTAACCCGAACCCGAACTGAAAACCTTAACCTAACCCTAACCCTAACCCGAACCCTAAACCTAACAATCACCTAAGACTTACCCTAACCCTAACTCTAACCCTAACACTAACCCTAGCATTAACACTTACCACAATCCTAACCCGAACCCTAACCCTAACCATGACCCTAACCCTAACCCGAACCCGAACCTGAACCCTAACCCTAACCTTAACCCTAACCCTAACCCTAACTCGAAACCTAACCTTAATCCTAAACCGAACCCTAAACCTAACACTACCCTAACCCTAAACCTAACACTAACCCGAACCCGAACCCTACCCCAAACCCGAACCTAAACCCTAACACTAACCCTAACCCTAACCGGAAACCGAACCCGAACCCTAACCCTTATCCTAACCCAAACACGAACCCTAACTCTAACACTAACCCTAACACTAAACCTCAACCTAACCTGAACCGAAACCATAAGCCTAACCCTAACCCTAAACCTAACATTAACACTAACCCAAATCCTAACCCTTACCCTAACCCTAAACATAACCCTAACCCGAACTCTAACCATATACCTAACCTGAACACTAACCCTAACCCTAAACCTAACCCTAACATGAACACGAACCCTAACCCTAAACCGAACCGGTACCCTAACACTAACCATAACCCTAACCCTAACCCGATACCGAAACCTAAACATAACCCTAACAGTAACGCTAACCCTTACCCTAACACTAACACTAACCCGAACTCTAAACCTAACCCTAAACCTCACCATAAACCTAACCCTAACAGGAACCTGAACCCTAAACCTAACCCGATCCCGAACCGTAACTCTAACCCTGTCCCTAACCCTAACTGAACCCTAACCCTAAACATAACCCTAACCCTAACCCTAAACCTAACCCTAACGCGAACCCGAACCTAACCCTAATCCTAACACTAACCTTAACCCTAAACCTAAACCTAACCCTAATCCTAATCCTAACCCTAACCCTAACCGTATCACTAATCCTAACCCTAAACCTAACCCTAACTTGAACCCGAATTCTAACCCTAACCCTAACCCAAACCCGAAATCTAACCCTAACCCGAACCCGACCCCTAACCCTAACCTGAAACCTAAATTTACCCTAAACCTAACGCTAAACCTAACCCTAATTATAACCCTAACCCTAACCCTAACTGTAACATTAACACTAACCCTAATCCTAACCCGAAACCTGACACTAAATCTAACCCTAACCCTAACCCAACCCTAACCCGAATCCGAAAACGAACCAGAACCAGAACCTTAACCCTGACAGTAACCCTAACCCGAACCCGAACCCGAACCCTAACCGTAACCCTAACCCTAACCCTAACATTAACACTAACCCTAATCCTAACCGAACCCTAACCCTAACCCTAACACTAAACCTAAACCTAAACGGAACCCTAACCCAAACCTGATCCCTAACCCTAACTGGAACCCGAAACCTAACCCTTACCCTAAACCTAACCCTAACCCAAACACGAACACTAACCCTAATCATAACCCTAACCCTCAACGTAACCCTAACCCAAACCCGAATCCGAATCCGAACCCTAGCCTAACCCTAACCCTAAAATTAACACTAACCCTAATCCTAACCCTAACCTTAACCCTAACCCTAACCCTAACCTGAACCCAAACCCTAACCCTAACCCGAACCCTAACCCTAACCCTAACATTAACACTAACCCTAATCTAACCCGAACATTAACCCTAACCTTAACCCTAACCCTAACCCTAACATTAACACTAACCCTAACCCTAACCCGAACCCTAACCCTAACCCTAACTCTAACATTAACACTAACCCTAACCCGAACCCGAACCCAAACCCTAACCCTAACAATAATTCTAACTCTAAACCTAACCCTAACCCTCACCCTAAGAAACCCGAACCTTAACCCTAACCCTAACCCTAAACCTAAGCCTAAACCTAACCTTATCCCTAACCCTAACCCTAACCCGAACACCAACCCGAACCCTAACTGTAACCCTAATCCGAACCCGAAACCGAATCCTAGCCCTTACCCTATCCCGAACACGAACCCTAACATTAACCCTAACCCTAATCCTAACCCGAACCCTAACCCTAACCATAACCCTAACCCTAACACTAACCCTAAACCTAACCCTAACCCGAACCCGAACACTAACGCGAACCCGAACCCTTACCCTAACCCTAACAAAAACCCTAACCCGAACCTGAACCCGAACCAGAACCCTAACCCTAACCCGAACCCTTACCCTAACCCTAACCCTAACCCTAACCCAAACCTGAACCACAACCCTAACCCTAACCCTAACCCGAACCCTAACCCTAAACCGAACACGAACCCTAACCCTAACCCCAACTGGTACCCTAAACGTAACCATAAACCTAACCCTAACCCGAACTCGAACCCAACCCCTAACTCTAACCGAAACCCTAACCCTAAACCTAACCCCAAACGGAACCCTAACACTAACCCTAAACCGAGCCCTAACCCTAACACTAACCCTAACATTATCACTAACCCTAACCGTAACCCGATCCCAAACCCTAACCCTAACCCTAATGCTAACCCTAAACCTAACCCTAACCCTAACCCTAACAATCCCTAAACTTAACCCTAACCCTAACTCTAATCCTAGCACTAAACCTAACCCTAACCCAAACCCTAACCCTAACCCGAAACCCAACCCGAACCCTAACCCTAAACCTACACCGAATCCGAACCCTAACCCCAACCCTAAACCTAACCCTAAACCTAACAGTAACCCTAACCCTAAACCTAACCCTAAACCGAAACCGAACCCTAACCCCAACCCGAACCCGAAACCTAACCCTTACCCTAATCCTAACCCTAACCCGAACCCTAAACCTTACCCTAACCCTAAACCTAACCAAAAACCTAATCATAAACCTCACCCTAAACCGCACCCGTACCCTAACCCTAACCCGAACCTGAACCCTAACCCAAACCCTAACCCTAACCCTAACCCTAAACCTAACGATATCCCGAACCCTAACCCTAACCCTAACCCTAAAGTTAACCCTAACCCGAAAAGGAACCCTAACCCTAACCCTAACCCTAAACCTAACCCAAACCCTAACCCTAAACTCTAACCCTAACCCTAACGCTAACCCTAACCGTAATCTGATCCCTAAACCTACACTAACTCGAACAATAACTCGAACCCTAAGCCTAACGCTAACTCTAACCCTAACCCTAAACCTAACGTTAACCTGAACCCGAACCGTAACCCTAACCCTAACCTTAACCCTAACAATAACCGGAACCCGAACCGTAACCTTAACCCAAAAAATAACACGAACAGTATCTCTAACCCTAATCGAAAACCGAACCCTAACCCTAACCCTAACCCTAACATTAACACTAACCCTAATCCTAAGCAAAACCTAACACTAACCTGAACACTAACCCTAACCCTAAACCTAAACCTAACTCAAACCCGAACCATAACCCTAAACCAAACTCAAACCCTAACCCTAAACCTAACCCTAACCCTAACACTAACACTAACCCTAACCCTAACCCTCACTGGAATCCTAAACCTGAGTTTCAGGTTTTGGTTCCGGTTAGGGTTAGGGATAGTGTTAGGGTTATTTTTCGGTTAGGGTTACGGTTCGGGTTCCGGTTAGGTTTAGGTTTACGGTTAGGGTTAGGGTTAGCGTTCGGGTTAGGGTTCAGGTTCTGTTAGGCTTAGGGTTAGGGTTAGGGTTAGGTTTAGGGTTATGGTTAGGGTTAGGGTTCGGGTTAGGGTTACAGTTAGGGTAAGGGTTAGGGTTCGGGATCGGATTTGGGTTAGGGTTAAAGTTGGGGTTAGTGTTAATGTTAGGGTTAGGGTTAGGGTTAGGGTTTGGGTGAGGGTTCGGGTTCGGGTTAGGTTTAGGTTTAGGGTTAGGTTTAGGGTTCGGGTTCGGGTTAGGGTTAGGTTTAGGGTTAGGTTTAGGGTTAGGGTTAGGGATAGGGTTAGGTTAATGTTAGGGTTAGAGTTAGGATTACGTTTCGGGATCGGAATCAGGTTAGGGTTAGTGTTAGGATTAGGGTAGGGTTAGGGTTAGTGTTCGGGTTAGGATTAGGGTTAGTGTTAAGGTTAGGTTTAGGGTTAGGGTTAGGGTTAGGGTTAGGGATACTGTTCAGGTTACGATTAGGATTAGTGTTTAGGTTACGGTTAGGGTTGGGGTTAGCATTAGGTTTAGGGTTAGGGATTGGGTTCAATTTACGGTTAGGTTTAGGGTTAGAGTTAGGGTTCGGGTTAGGATTAGGGTTTGGGTTAGGGTTAGGGTTAGGGTTATGGTTAGGATTAGGGTTCGGGTTCAGGTTCGGGTTAGGGTTAGGGTTAGGGTTAGATTAAGGGTTTGTGTTCGGGTTAGGGTTTGGGTTATTATTAGGTTTAGGGTTCGGTTTAGGGTTAGGGTTAGGATTAGGGTTAGATTTCGGGTTCGTATTCGGGTTAGGTTTAGGGTTAGTGTTAGGATTATTGTTTGGGTTAGGGTTAGGGTTAGGGTGTTAGGGTTCGGGTTCGGATTTGGTTTAGGGTTCCGGTTTGGGTTAGGGTTAGGTTTAGGGTTAGGGTTAGTGTTAGTGTTCCGGTTTTGATTAGGGTTAGTGTTAATATTAGGGTTAGGTTCAGGGTTTGGGTTAGGATTGGGGTTCATGTTCGGGTTATGTTTAGGGTTAGGGTAAGAGTTTGGGTTCGGGTTATTGTTCGGGTTCGGGTTAGGGTTCGGGTTCGGGTTCGGGTTAGGGTTAGGTTTAGGGTTAGGTTTAGGGTTAGGGTTGGGATTAGTGTTAATGTTAATGTTAGGGTTAGGATTAGGGTTCGGGTTCGGATTTGGGTTAGTGTTAGGTTAGGGTTAGGGTTAGGGTTCGGGTTAGGATTCTGGTTAGTGTTAATGTTATGGTTATGGTTAGGGTTAGGGTTCGGATTTGGGTTAGGGTTAGGGTTAGGGTTAGGGTTAGGGTTCGTGTTAGGATTAGTGTTAGTGTTAATGTTAGGGTTAGGGTTAGCGTTAGCATTATTGTTCTGTTTAGGGTTAGGGTTCGGGTTCGGGTTAGGGTTAGGTTTAGTGTTAGGGTTAGTGTTAGGGTTAGGGTTAGGATTAGTGTTCGATTTGGGGTTAGGGTTAGGGTTCGGGTTCGGGTTAGGGTTAGGTTTGGAGTTAGTGTTAGGTTTCTGGTTCGGGTTAGGGTTAGGTTTAGGGTTAGGTTTAGGGTTAGGGTTAGGGTTAGTGTTAATGTTAGGGTTAGGGTTAGGGTTAGGGTTAGGTTTAGTGTTAGGGTTAGGTTTAGGGTTAGGGTTAGCGTTTGGGTTAGGGTTAGTGTTCGGGTTCGGGTTTGGGTTAGGTTTAGGGTTAGGGTTAGGGTCAGTGTTAGGGTTAGGTTTCGGGTTCGGGTTAGGTTAGGGTTATGGTTAGTGTTATGGTTCAGGTTCGGGTTAGGGTTATGGTTCAGTTTCGAGTTAGGGTTAGGTTTAGGTTTAGGGTTAGTGTTCAGATTAGGGTTAGGGTTCGGGTTAGGATTAGGGTTAATGTTAATATTATGGTTAGGGTTAGGATTAGGGTTCGGATTTGGGTTAGGGTTAGGGTTAGGGTTAGGGTTAGGGTTCGTGTTAGGATTAGTGTTCGTGTTAATGTTAGGGTTAGGGTTAGCATTAGCATTATTGTTCGTTTTAGGGTTAGTGTTCAGCTTCGGGTTAGGGTTAGGTTTAGTGTTAGGGTTAGTGTTAGGGTTAGGGTTAGGGTTAGGGTTCGGTTTGGGGTTAGGGTTAGGGTTAGGGTTAGGGTTCGGGTTAGGGTTAGGTTTAGAGTTAGTGTTAGGTTTCGGGTTCGGGTTAGGGTTAGGTTTAGGGTTAGGGTTAGGGTTAGGGTTCGGTTTGGGGTTAGGGTTAGGGTTAGGGTTAGGGTTCGGGTTAGGGTTAGGTTTAGAGTTAGTGTTAGGTTTTGGGTTCGGGTTAGGGTTAGGTTTAGGGTTAGGGTTAGGGTTAGTGTTAATGTTAGGGTTAGGGTTAGGGTTAGCGTTAGGGTTCGGATTATGTTTAGTGTTAATGTTAGGGTTAGGGTTAGGGTTAGTGTTCGGGTCGGGTTAGGTTTAGGTTAGCATATACACAGAATTTTATGATTCCACCCTTACTTATGAATTCATTTGCTATGGTAAATTTAATAATTCCCATTACCAACATTTTATAGTTGGATGAAATAACATTCAGGGAATAACATTTCAAATTGCCCAAACTAGATTCTGCCTCTGTAAATACATTCATATTTTAAGTTCTGAAACATGTGGTTTCCCTAGTCTGCTTTGAAAAGAAAATGCAGACTTAACTTTTACCAATATACTTAATTTTAATTCCTTTACTTCAAATGACATTCAATTTTGGCAGATAAATATGACTTTCCAGTTATTTCAAAATATTAATTTAATTGCATGATTTCACAGCTGAAATCTATTGGAGTTCTTTGTTTTCCTAACCCAGGGAACATAAGTGCAGAGAGAGTTCAAATTACTTGTTAAGTTACACACTCTTACTAAAGTACATCTACTATGTTTTATAGGCGAAAACAATATTTAGGTGTCCAACTACCTTTTATTACTTATTCACACTTGGAGAAATTATTATCAAATATTATCTAATCATTCTTTATATGCTTATTTTGAAATTATATTTGATAAATTCTTATCAAATATTATCTACATTATTCTTTATATGCTGCTTTTGAAATTATATTTGTTATCTACACATTGTGTTACATATATAATACTATTATTTTTGTTATATCATGTATTGGATTTATATACTTGTGAATTGTAAAGACTCAGAACACAAGATCTAAATTTTCAAAAAGTTTCAAGACACTTCTAGTACAAAAACTTATCATTTGAAATAATTTAAACAAAGCATGTGTTTCTTAGATCAAAATATTATCAAAATCACCAGATTATATTTATCATAAAATGTTGAAAAGACATGGAAATACCATATCAAAAGTTTAAGATCACTCTCAATTCTTCCCTTCAAAGAAAACCTTTAGAAAACTTTGCTTTTACTCAATGTTTTGCCTAGTAAAGAGCAGCTTTTTGCACATACTAAGAATCAATGGACATTAGAAAATGAATGAATGAATGATGGATGTCAATCCATATGAATTCTAAACAAAAATTAGATCGATGTATATGTATTTCTTTTTAACTTGTCCTTTTTTCACTTAAAATATCCCTAGCAATTACATATATTCAGTATCTTCATGCAATACAATTTTTATAGCTGAATCATGTTCAAGTCATTCAATTGAGTGAGTTACCTCATTTTAAATCTATGAGAAGTGATTAACATTTTTTGAACTAGTATGACATACCTCTTCCGGACATTGCCCTGCTTCAAACCCCTACTGGATCTTTAAAAGTCCAGGATGCTTCACAATTGGAGATGATGTGCCCATCCCGCCCTATTGCCTCTTGACTTTGTCTGTTGACTCCAACCCAATTTCTTCCAGAGAAATTATGTACCATTTCCCAGGAGTGACACCATGCTCTCAATTTGTGGGCCCTAAAGCTTCCACCAGGGATGCTAATCCTACTCCTCATCTTAGAACACATGTGTAGCCTTCCAAATCCAAATCCAAGATTGTATTACTAAATCCTGTATCGCAGTGATCCTCAGGAATCTGCATAAACCACACAGAACAAGAAGTTGAGTAGAGATGAGGAGAACTGAAGTTTTATGTCAATTCAGAAGAAAGAAAAGAACATTTTGGTTTGAGTGAGCAGCCAACCCTCTAGACAAGGTTATTTTCCTGTTGTCCATGAACAAGAAAAAAGCCATCTAAAGCAGCACATTCTTTTCTTCTCTTAAGGAAGCAGTGAAATTCAATTCTTCTCTTCTGAGGCCCCGAGTGTTTGGAGAATGGATTGGTAGAGAAGAAAACAATGCTGATCCACTAACTATTGGAATGCTGCAGTCCCCAGTTTCAAGAATTAAAAATGACCAATGGGAAAGTGAAGACAGTGGCTCTAGCCCTGCAGGAAGGTAAGCAGAGATACCTTCCAGGATTCTATGACTGGTCATTAAAAGATGAATGGAAAATAAACCCAAGTACAGGATTTTGATGAGATACCTCATAGTAATTTTATATATAAAAACTGGTAAGCTTTGTGTGGGATAAAACATTTAGCTAGATTTAACTTTCCCATGATATGTGTGTGTGTGTGTGTGTGTGTGTGTGTGTGCATGCGTGTACTTCAAAACATCACATCACACATAATAAATACATAGTATTACATGTCAACTTAGAGTGTCATTAGGCTTGCTCTTGGTTTGGTTGTTTTTCTTCACATCTAGGTGGTTACCATCTCTTTGCTACTAAAACCAAAATGGAAAATAATTTCAAGGTTATAAGCTGTTAGTCAAGACCAACTATAACACTGGGCAGCAAGTGGCTGGCTGTTAAGACTTGGAGAGGGGATTCCTGAGGTATTAGAATGATGTAGTTCATCATCAGGAAAAAAAAATAAACTTAAATGCATAATATAGTGTAAGAAGTAGAGTAAATGTGAAATATAAGAAAATAGAAATCTTGCTTTAGAACTATATAGGTTTATAGTTGAAAACTATGATTGAATATAATTATACATAATATATTTAATTTTTAAAACTATTATAAACTTGTAAGTACATATAACTCTTACTCAGAGCCCTGATGCCCAAATGGTGGCAAATTTGCCTTAAGCATCCTTATTCTGGTACAAGTGAAGTAATGTTGGAATGTCCAGATCATATTTATTAGGTAGAGCATATTCAAGATTATCTTGTTTTTGTTGTTGTTGTTTTTATAATACCATTTTGAGAGTGCAACTCAAAGCAAAATGAAAACTTCAAGGAAGTTGAGGTGGAAAGCATTATGGGAAGCCTGGCTGACACCAAATTGAGAAAACAGATTTAAATATTCATAATTAAAATGTACCAGGAACTTTCTATGTCATTAGCTGACCACCACAGAAACCTTGCTCCTATTCATAGATCAGCCACACTAACTTGGTATTGCCTCTGTTAAATTTAGCAGCAGCCCATAAATACTTTTTTCTCAAAGAGAAAACCATTTTCTACATGTAATAGCTTTCAGAGGTTCTTTGCTTTGACTTATACCTTGGGTAGTGGGAAAGAAGTTCAAAATACTCATTAATGTGCTCCAGGCATATAGAAAATTGATTCTATTTGGATGAGAAATAACTTTTAAATTATATAAATAGTTGAAGTGTCCTATATAAGGAGGAGAAAAACATTTTTAAAAATCCATTTATCTTCTTCTGTGAAATGCCAGATCAATTTCACCTATCAATGAGGGTAATTTTATTTTTAATATAAGACTTATAACACCCACTAGACCTTTATCTTTATTCATTGGTAGATATTTGGTTCTTAAATGTAAAATAGAGAAATGTCAGCTTTCATTTTGTTTTTATTTAATCATAAAAATAATCATGGCTATCTTACTGCTTCTATGTTCTTCCTAGCTTCAGTGAGGAGGCTCTTATTCTCTTTGGAATGCTGAATAAAGGGGAGTCCTAATTGAATCATTTTCTGCAATCCTAATTGAATCCCTTCCTCAGAAAACTCATTATTATTAGTAGTAGTATTAGGGATTGAAACCAGGGGTGCTTATCCACTGAGGCTCATCTCCATTCTTCTTTTATTTATTTATTTTTTTAAATTTTGAGACAGGGTCTCCTGAAGTGGCTCAGGGCCTTATTAAGTTACTGAGGGTGGCTTTGAACTTGCAACCCTCCTGTCTCATGCTCCTGAGTCATAGAGATTACAGGCATGCCATCTCTGAAGAGCTTTCAAATATTTGTCTTGGAAAGTTGCTTTCACTTTTATTTTTCTTTGTGTTTAAGTTATGGGTTCAGACATACCTATGAATATAAGAAAGTGGTGAAGTTCTACCTTGATGTTCCATTAGAGCAGAAAAAAATATGTGCACATCTGAATTACATGTAGAGAACAGTGGTAAATTCTGTTAGAAACTACATTTCTCCCTTTTTCTAATTCAAGACAGGATTTCCTGTGTTTTTGCTACTAGCTCACACAGAATTAAGCTTGATTTGAATGAATAAGAAAGTGTTGTAGATAAATTTTTAATGGCTATAGAGTCTGTACCTATAATATTAGTCTTTCCACCTAAATAGTAATGAACATGTACAATAATTTAGCCGTCTTAAACATTAGCAGGCTGAATGATATTCTAGACTCCTCAAAGAAAATTTGATTTTCAAGCCTGACTGCATCCATTTTTCTTTCTCCCACTGGGGCTTGCATATGGTTGTTGTCAATATGCATCTGTTAAAGGAGTGATGGAGGTAAGGACTGTTACTAGACATCTGCAAGGTAAAACTTATTCACCAGCTTATTAACTTATTGTCTATCTTTAGTTGTTGCCCGTATCCCTTACACATTTTTTCCTACCATCTATTGTTCATATTTTTCTCTGAATTGTTGTTATTACAATAATCCATCTTTAGCAAGTAGCCAACTTTCCCTTTCGTGCAGAATGATAGAAACATGACAGGCTGAATTGTCACTCGTAAAGAGATTTAAATAGATGTTATACTAAACCTTGAGAGTCTTATGGGTAGAAACTTACCTGAAATATTTTCCTAGAGATTTTTTTTAAAATAATGTATGTCAATTAAACTTTTATCCTTAGCCCCCCTCCCCCAAGTATGGCATTGTACAAAAAGGTTCAACAACTTTGGAATGTGTAACTGACACGTCTAATGGTTCAGTGCTGGTTAAAGTGAAGGCAGTTGCAAGGGTATTATGGAGAAACTAACAGAAAAGAACAGGAGACATTAATATGACATCCATGACCCCAAGCCAGTCTCTGGATGGGACTCAAGAGCTCTGTAAATCTCTTAAATTCCATGCAAAATGTTGTATTTTGTGTTGATGGACATTTTTCCACCTAATCTTTCTTTGACTTTCAAATTCATAATTGAGAGAGCTTTAAAAAAGAAATTAAAACACCTGAACAAGAAAATAAAGGGTGTTTATAAAAGTGAGGGGGATGTGTTGGGGAATGCTTCAAGACTTCCTGTGTTTCTCAGATACCACCTATTACAGACAAGCTGTAGCTTGTCTGGCCAGTTAGTGGGAAAGCATATATACCTACTGCACATAAAGAGTTATAAAAAATAATCACATGTTTACAAAAATAAATGTAAACAAAAATTTTCATAGTCCTATATAATCTTATTTTAAACCATCTTAATTAGACATTGCAATAGCTGTGTAATGAATTTCCTAAAATGACTTGTTAAAATTTAATGTGAATTTGTAAATAGGCTCATCAAGACTTGAAAACCTAATGAGGCTCCTTTGAAGCTGAACCACCTTACTAAACCAAGAATAATATCCATAAATATTATAGATCTGGTGAACTGGCTTTGTAACTTAGCACTGCTATTTGATTTTAAACCTGCCATATAATTTATCTAAATCTTATTATTTAAAAATGTAGGTTAAATGTCCCTATAGAAACTAAATTTACTTCCTGTCAAAAAGTTTCCCTTTATTTAAAGTTCAAAATGACTTCTGATATGCCAGTGAATAAAGCTAGGAAATACTTCCTTTCCAGAGAAACAGACCAGGCAACTTACAAATGTGTGACATAAATTTAAGAGGCATTAGGTCATATGATGGGAAATGAAGCTGGATAAGAAGAACAAAGAAGATCAAAGAGAGGGTACTCTTTTACATGCAAAGACCAAGAGCAAAGAAATTGCCCTAATATTGTCATATTTTGATTATTGTGGACATCATACAAAAAATGTAAAATATGACAAAGCAAAGTCAAACTTAAGTAATTTAGACATACTCTAACATGAAAATTTTAAGGGTATAAAATATTGATTAATAGTGGTAAATCTGTCAAAGAAATCCAAAAGAGAAGACTTAATATCCAAAATATACAAAATTTGTACCTCATGACTAATAAATTTCTTTTAAAACTAGAAATATAAAGCACACACTTATTCCAGAATATCAATGATTTTATTTTCATAGGGCTTAATATTTATTTTAAGGTGTTTAGAAATACATTAATTTATTTGAGTAGAAAAACATGTCTCAGATCTAATAATTATTTTGCAAAACACAGTACTAGTTATCCATAGACTTCATGTGTATTAAGCAACATTTGAGGCTTACTCCATATCTCGGTCTTCCAGACCTGTGCTATATTAATGTCAACACCATGTATTTTAATGAGATTAAAAAAAATACTTGCTTCAACCCTCCTGAAATCATCTTGATCATTGCAGGTTGATGCATAGAAGTTATGAATTTATAATCTAACTTTTATTCTTCATCTTCAACATTACTATCTATGTGTTTTTTTCTTCTTTTTACTATCAATCTTCATATTTACCTGGATTTTCTTATCTCTTACGTTGAAGACATATGGATCCCTTTAATTTTGAATTTATTTAATGTGTTTATAAGAGGGGAAAGAAAGTAGTTCAAAAAGAAAAAATTCAACTTGCTAAATATTTATTGAACATTAATAGCAGATAATGTGCTAGATACTGGTTAAGAGTAATGTGAAAGAAAAAAATACTGTATTCAAAATATTTGCTTCTTTAACATTCAGGAAATGAGAAAGAAAGAGGGAAAGAAAAGAAGGAAAAGAAAAAGAAGAGTCTTCCTTCTGCAATTCAGCTCCCACACTGCTAGGCACATAATAATCATTTAATAAGTGAACATTCACTAAATTGATTATAAAACATAGTATTTAGCTTTTTTAAGCTCTTCTACATAAAAACCTAAGTACAACAGCTAAGCATGAAACTTTATGATCTCTTCAACTCCCTGGGCTTTAATATGAAGGGAGCCACTTAATTTCTAATTGTAGTTAAGGAAAGAGATAGATTCTTTCTAAAATGCCATGAAGGTGCACTCTACAAGCTGAGGATTTAGTTCTCAAGGGACATCATCCAGTTTTCTACCACACAGAGACACTGGGCCAGATTAAACGAATTTTACCAATCTGTGCTCAGGGACAGAGCCTGAAGCAGAGTGGAGCAAGGTAGGAAACACGGGGGAGACTGGAGACAGGAGGTGGGATGGGTGGGGGGGTTGGAAGGGATTTCACCAGGACAGATAGGCCCATGGGGGCTGAGGTAGGGGAAGTTGGCCACTAAATTTAAACTTTTATGTTTCAATTTAACTCCAGTTTAGAAGTTACCCTTCTAAACCAAAGCAAAATGATTCTTTGAATATATTAACACCAAACGGACATTTTGACGCTGCTTTTTTTCATAAGGCCTCCCAAAATGTTCCCTTTCTTGTTATCTTGGAAGCCATGCAAATCTTCAGGATGCCACCTGGTGTTCTTTGAACACATGATCTATTAAATTACCACTTAGAGACTGCTCTGTGTGTTCTATCTTGATTCACTTTATCTTTTTTTATAATCAATTTTTAATTTATATGACAGCAGAATGCATTACAATTCTTATTGCACATATAGAGCACAGTTTTTCATTTCTCTGTTTACAAAGCATATTCACACCAATTTGTGTCTTCATACATGTACTTTGCATAATAACATCCATCACATTCCACCATTGTTTCTAACCTCCTATTGCCTCCCTTCCCCTCCTACCCCTCTGCCCTATCTATAATTTGTCTATTCCTCCCATGCTTTCTCTCCCTATCCCACTATGATCAGCGTCCTTATATCAGAGAAAACATTCAACATTTGGTTTATTGGGATTGGCTAACTTCACTTAGCATAATCTTCTCTAACTCCATCCATTTACCTGAAAATGCCATGATTTTATTCTCTTTTATCGCTGAGTAATATTCCATTGTGTACGTATGCCACATTTTTTAATCCATTCATCTACTGACGGGTATTTAATTTGGTTCCACAGTTTAGCTATTGTGAATTGTGCTGCTGTAACATTGATGTGGCTGTGTCCCTTTAGTATGCTGTTTTTAAGTCCTTTGGGAATAGACTGAGGAGAGGGATAGCTGGGTCAAATTGTGGTTCAATTCCCAATTTTCCAAGAAATCTCCATACTACTTTCCCTATTGGCTGCACCAGTTTGCAGTCCCACCAGCAGTGAATGAGTGTATCATTTTTCCCACATCCTCACCAACACTTATTGTTCATTGTCTTCATAATAGCTGCCATTCTGATTGGAGTGAGTTGAAATCTAAGATTTGCTTTATCTTTATGAAAGCATTATTATTATCCCTATTGCAGCAATGAGGAAACCAAGTCCCAGAGTGTTTGTTTCTCTGTTCCAAGGTTGGTTACCGGACTCTCTTGCTCCAAATTTTGTGCCCTTAAATGATTTACAGCCTCTCTCTGCACAAGAGTTCCAGGATTGAGACCTGGAAAAGGGAGGGCCAGATGAAGGCTTGGAGAATCCTTAGATGCTCTTAGAAGACCTCAGTCCTCTCTTCCTTTTATTTCACTCAGCACTGCTCTCTGCATTCTGGCTGCCCACAACATTGTTCATTCTCTCTCTCTCTCTCTCTCTCTCTCTCTCTCTCTCTCTCTCTCTCTCTCTCTCTCTCCCTCCCTTCAATTATTAATTATGTAATTAAATCTTAATTAGGTATACATGATAGCAGAACACATTTTGATTCATTGTATAAATTGCATCACAACTTTTCATTTCTCTGGTTGTACACAATATAGCATTGCACCTTATATGCAGTCATACATGCATTTAGGGTAGTGATGTCCATCTCATTCCAACATCTTTCCTTCCCCCAATCCCCCAACGTACCCCACCTTCCCCTGTGCCCAAAGTTTCTCCATTTTTCCCATGCTCTCCCCCCCCCATTATGCATCAGCATCCACTTATCAGAGAGAACATTCGGCCTTTAGTTTTTTTGGGATTGGCTTACTTTGCTTAGCATGATATTCTCCAACTGCATCCATTTACCTGCAAATGCCATAATTTTATTTTTTAATGCTGAGTAATATTCCGTTGTGTATATATACCACAGTTTCTTTATCCATTCATCTATTGAAGGGCATCTAGGTTAGTTCCATAGTTCAGCTATTGTGAATTGAGCTGCTGTAAACATTAATGTGGCCACATTACCATAGTATGCCGTTTGTAAGTCCTTTGGGTATAAACCAAGAGTGGGATACCTGGTGAAATGGTGGTTCCTTCCAAGTTTTCTAAGGAATCTCCAAACTGCTTTCCAGTTTGGTAGCACCAATGTGCAGTCCCACCAGCAATGTATGAGTGTGTCTTGTCCTCCACATCCTCACCAACACTGTTGTTTGTATTCTTGATAACTGCCATTCTGATTGGCTCGAGATGAAATCTTAGAGTAGTTTTGATTTGCATTTCTATAGTTGCTAAAGATGTTGAACTTTTTTATATATTTATTGATAGATTATGTATCATCTTCTGAGAAGTGTCTGTTCAGCTGTTTAGCCCATTTATTGATTGGGTTGTTTGCTTTTTTGAGTTCTGATCCTGGAGATTAGTGCTCTATCAAATTTGCATGTGGCAAAGATTTGATCCCAAAAGGTAGGCTCCCTCTTCACCTCGTTGATTGTTTCTTTTGCTGAGAAGAAGGTTTTTATTTTGAGGCTATTTTCTCATAATTATGCTATTTTTGCTTCTTTGATCTTCAGCCTGCGGGGTCAGAGAAGAGGCAGGACCAGTCTTTGCTTCTCTACTGCTTACAGATTTTGCTCTATTACTTTACCTGCACACCCCCACACACAAAAAAATTCTCCCAAGAATCGTGGCTTCCAGAATACCATGTTTTCAGCCTGATCATCATTCACATGTTCTTGAAGCCATGCTTGACCATCCCCTGGTCTTTCCTCTTTCCTACTTAGGCACTTTCCCTAAATCCTTACCTTCCTGGTGAAATCAATATAAACATCAGTGATTCTTCCCCAAATCTGGCCCCTCCTTTCCATCACCTGCTCTTCATTATTGGTTTTGAATTCCACCTCTCCTGACCCACTCATTCCCTCTATCATTTCCTTGACCCTCTCATTATCATTATCTTCCATTGCTAATGTCAATTTTAGGTATCTCACCCTCTGTCGGCCTTTGTCCTTGTTCATTCTTTCTGACACCCAAACTCTGATGGGATGCCTTTCTACAAAAGGAAGCCTCCTCCCTGGCCCCGGCTGTCAATGCTCTGATTTTCATTGTTCTTACAGCCAGGCTCCTCACTGCCAGTAGTTTCTGTTCACTATCCCCCTCCACTTGTAATCTTTTCCCAATAGAATTTTATTTCCACCACCTGTTGAAACCCCCTTTATCAATGTCAACCAGAAGGCTTTTAATGTCTCCCATTGTCACTCCAATGACTTAACTTCTGCCTTCTGAAATTCCAGCATCAAGGCTCATCAAGGCTCATCAAGGCTCAGCCCCCACCTAACAGCAGCATTTGGGAACCTATCAATTGTGTGTTCGGATGTGTTCCTCACAGTCCTTATCTGTAATTATGAAATTCAAGCTGCTCAGAAAACTGAAATGGTTTTTGTAACTCATGACAGCAAAACCAGATCTGAACACTGTAGATTCTTTATTTAACCTACTCAGTGGTGATGCTGATACATAACGACATAGAAAACTGCCGTAATTGATAGCAAAGTCAAGCCTCAGACCCTCCTTGGAGGTGTTACATAATATAGAGTTTATGCAGAAGAGCACATCAAACCCCAAGGAATCTAGAAAAACAGTTATGGACCTGGAGTAGAAATCTAAGATTGCATTCAGGAAGATAAATTTATTTGTAACTAGGCATGTTTTGATCATATATTAGTTTACAAAACAATGTTATTTTATGGGAATAAAAATAAACATTGGTTTTATGTTTATTTATATCAAATAACATCTTTAAGATATTATATATCTTAATTTTGCATGAAACATGTAATTTCTAGTTATTGTATATAATTTAGATAGATAATAATAAATAAACTTGTCAGAATCTTCATAAAACACCTGCTTCAAACAGTAATACTTGGAGAATTATTATTTATTCCTAAACGGGAAAATATCTATAGAACAATAATTGTGTTTTTGCATAAAAACAAAGTAATTTTGTTAAGCATATGATATTATTCAATAAAATATTTTGTTGTCATTTAAATTTACAGTATAAAATGCAAAATAATAAAGGAGAACTTCAGTTGCTCTATTCAGCAGGCATATTAATCTGGCTACTTTCCATAGTGCTACAAATATTAGCCCTTTTAAATTGTCAAATTGTCTATATAATAGGCAATAATATAATCTACATTACAGATAAAGAAAGCAAGAAAAGAAAGGGTAAATAATTTGCCCAATGTTATTCATGTTGAAAATAGATTTGGTTCAAAATAATATGTATATCCACTGTCCTAATCCAAAGCTAATTGGGCCACAGTAACCCATGGATACTGATATTTTAAAATAATTTGACTAAAAATAATTTCAGATGTAAATTACAATTTACATGTTAGATCTATTAACTGTGAAATCAAAACTAAAATTGTGTGATTTTTTGTATTACTTCTCAGTGAATAAAACTGGTCATGGTAGACTTTCAAATCATTACATTACTTCTCAGTTAAAAGACATACAGAAATGATGCAGATACCAATGCCATGACAATAAATTGGGACTAAAGAAACTTCTTCCATCAATTGACAAATGTACAATTATGTTTTAACCATACTACTATTGAGTAAAACTAATTTTCTTTAATTATTTAAAGTTACATGGGTAGTAATTAAGATATTTTAAAATTATTTTAAAAGGGATACATTTTTATATCTCAGCAATAATCCTTTATTTGTTGGGGAACCTAATTGGAATAGAAGACAGATATGAAACAAATATTCATGTGTGTGCTTTCTTATGTTTTTCTCCTCAATGTTTTACATTGAAAATTTTCTAACCTAGAAAATTTAAGAGTAGTCATTATTAATATTCACATACATTCCACTCATATTCATTAGCATTTTGCAATCTTTGATTGCTGAGCCATTTAAAAACAAGTTGTAGATATTATCACTTATCAATTCCCTAAGTCTTTGGAATGCATTTCCTAAGAATGAGGATATATTCTTGTATAGCTATAATATAATGATTATATCAAAATATTTAACAGTGATGCTATAAATTTTTTACATTAATAATAATTTTATATCATTTTCAAATTTTCCCAGTAAGATCTTTTATGGGCTTTTGTTTGTATATTTATTTATTACTTTTTAGCTAGTGTCCAATAAACATTGTGTGTAGAATTTAATTGTCAGGTCTCTTTAGTCTTCTGAAATCTAGAACAGTCTTCTGGCATTGTTTTCCTTCGTGAAACTGAGATTTTGAAGACTACCTACATGTTAGTTATTTTGAAAAATGTTCCCATATCTGTATTTCTCAAATTATTTCTTGATTAAACATTTTTGGAATAAATTCTATAGTTTTATTATGTATTTACTCATGGTATCATATCAGGAGGTATATAATGTCACCTTGCTCCATAATTGGTGACACTCAGTTTGATTGATTGGTTAAAGTGGTGTCTACTTTAGTTAAGAAATCAGAGTTACAACTCATTGGTAGTGCACTTTCATAGCATTCATGAGGTCCTGAGATTGATTCCAAGTACAACAAATGTTAAAGAGATTTTGCATCACTGTGACCAAAAGACATGACAAGAACAACCATAGAGGAGGAAAAACCTATTGTGTCTCATGGTTTCAGAGGTTCAGTCCATTGTTAGCTGACTCCAAAGTTCTTGGCCCTAGGTAAAGTAGAACATCAAGGTGGAAGTGGGTGGTGGAGAAAGAAAGCTCAGGACAGGAGGGAAGGAAGGAAGTTTTTCAAACAGGAAATGATGAACAAGAGAATCTTGGAACATTGGGAAGGAAGAATAAATAGGAGAAATATGATTATATACAAGGGATTTTATATAGTGGTTTTTGAAACAAAAATTACAATGCTATGGGACACTCAAAATAATAGTATTTAAAAGTAAGAAAGGTAAAGGAATTGAAGCAGAAGTAAGGTGTCCACACTTCACTCAAAGTGGTAAATGTTGATACTTACACAACAGTCTCCTGACTTTGAGGACACACTTGTATATATTAATAGAAAGAACAGCCAACTAGGAAATTATGCAAAGAGGTGGACTTGAAAGCACTCTAATTATTGCAAGATGACTGGAGGAGAGGGTAGCGTTTTCAAATAAATGGTGCTGGGACAACTGTATACACACACTCAAAAGAAATTAAAGCAGTTATTTTTAATTTTTGAATCTTAGTGTAGCAGGTTAAAATACTTATCCAATGGCTTACATTTTGCTTGACAATCATGTGTTTTATAAATCAGCAAATAATTACCTGGACTTTCTATTTCTTTTAAAATTTCAGAAAATCGATTAATTCTCACATGGCAACAGTTGGTAGGTGCAGAAGATAGGGCCTCCTCTTTTAAGTGAGTGTTGGAGTTTTCAGGTTTCCCACACTCACTTGGGAATTTGTTAGTGAATTACCACAGGTTGTCTCAGAGAGATTCTATGACTCTGTTATCCTTGGGGAAAATATTAGTTATCTGTCCATCAATTTGCCTAACAGAATACATGAATGAAAAAATTGTAAATTCTCTTTACTCACCTCAACTAATAAATGGTAAATATTTCTTCAGCTTGAAGATGGAGCCCAAGACTAAAGGATTAAAACAGCAGCAACAGCAGCATAAGAAACTTCTGGCAGCCATGTTTTCTCAGGTTTCCTTTGAGTCCATCCACAGCCCTACCCCATCTGTAACAGAAGAAGACATTGACAAGGAAGATGATGCAATGGAGTTGCTGGGTAACTTTAAAAATTAATAATTTATCTCTTTCTTTTTTTTCCTCTTGTATTGTAAAGTATGCGGTGGTTAAGAGGTTTTTAACAAAGTTTTGAATAATTTGTCATAGGAAAAAGAGAACATTTAAACATATTCTTTAGATTAGACTTTCATGAAGTTAAATGTAAAAACCAAATTGAAATCAGCTAAGCATGTGAAATATTTATTAGACTGTATTTTGTGCTTTGTATATGCAGCACTTTGCCTTCCGATACATAATCAAGCTTTATTGTGTGTGCAAGTGTGATAAAAATTTAAGTCTGTCTGATTTATTCTCTGATTATAATTCCCTTGATCACACCTATTATCCTTAATATATATCCAAAGTACACATTTCAGTCCTCATCTCAAGATGTCCCTCTGTTATTTTAAGGATGCTTTAGAAAAAAATAGAATAAAGTTGAAACAGGCAGTTAGTAAATTAGTGTTTTATGTGTTCCATAAATGACAGGAACATTTGCAAAGTTTTTAAAGTCTCTTCAGGGTCATTACTTTCATGAAAACTATTAATCTTGTATATATAGAATATCTTTTTATATGTCTTAGTGAAGCATATGTATGTTTTGCTCCTGTATAAATTTCTCTTATTTATTCATTTATTGTGGCACAAGGGATTGAACCCAGGGCCTTGTGCATGCTAGGCAAATGCCGTACCAGTGAAATACACCCCTAACTCCCCAACACATAGGTAGTTTTTAAATTGAGCCTCACTTTGGAAAATAATTTTTTCAAAAGAAGAAAATGAAATTTTATTTTAGAGAGTTAGCCATCTGTAACACATGTGTTTTTAATTCAGTGATATCAGTTTGTCCATATAAATATTTTAAACAATTTCTGAACTTTTTGTGACAAGATACTACTATATTTAACTGGAAAGAGAAAAATAAGGTAACACTTTGAAAGCTTCACATAAGTTTTACATATAAAATATGGAGTCCCAGGGGGGGAAAAATGTTCTAAAAATAGTTTTTTCTAAATCACATTTCTTAATTTAAAGTGGCAATGGTAGTAAAGTACTTTCATTATAATAAATGATGCATGTCTCCATATTTAGACTTCAAAGGTGTTACATAGTCAATAATGGCGGGTTCAAAATGGTCCCTGGTATAATAACTGCATTAGTTCCACCATTAGGGAGACTGTATAGTGGCATTTTTACTACATGCAATTAATAATCTTTCTTTTTCTTTTTTGCATTTTTAAAGCAATTAAGTCTTTCTCCTCACCTCTAAATCATTAGTGTGGTAGATGTGCCAGATGTAGTCACAGTATCTGCATTCAACTTCCATTCAACATTCAATAAACATTTACTGAGCACTTATGTGTTAGTCTGGGCTTGGTCCCGGGGATATAAAAATAAAATAATAATTGTCTGTTTGCAGGAACTTTGCACTCAAAGCACTTATTATAAAAATGTAAATACATCACTCTAGTGGTGTTTTCTACCTGCAATAATAAGATTGCTTAAAAACTATATGTAAAGTTATTCAATGCAATACAAAAATGATTTAATATAGAATTAGTACATAGAGGAGAATAACATACCCCAACATGTGATGTTTTAAGATATAAACATTTTTTAAGAACCACTGAAGTTAGTGCTCTAAATCTCAGATACTGATAAAATAACTTCCCAATTACCTCAATCTGAGTAGGTCTCATCTTGAAATATATGATATTCTAAAAAATTCCAGTAATTATTGTGACTGTCTATGACCACAGTTAACCAGATTATTGAAAATCTACACATGTATTTTTTTTACTTTTCACTAAATCAATCTGCATAGTTGAAAAAAATAGGACTTTATGAAGATGTATGAAAATATCTTTCACATGCTAAATAGTGTTTTATCCTGGTAAGCCTGTGTTTTACAGTAACAGTCCTGTGAAATGTTCCTCACTACAGAGTTTTCACTTATGTTTCTGAATCCTAACTTCAGCTGTTTTTGGTGCCATCTCTGCATGCACAAATGCCAAGTTAGTAAAGGTTGAAGTGTGGCTTTGAGGAGTGAACATGGCCCTGTGCTTGCCTTGCCATAATCCAATGATGACATTTGAGAAAATCCATTCAAACACATTCATTCAGCAAGTATAATGCACCTGTTCAGTAAATTGCACTAGTTCATACTAACATATAATACTGGTAATACTGCATCTTACATTTTCTAATAACCATGACCTCTTTGGGGTTTGAGAATAGGGTGAAGAGTGGGAATGTTTTTCCCATTGAGAACCAAATAAGGTGTAGTTTTCTGACAGCTCTCAATTGTTCTATTCATTCACTCACTCACTCACTCACTCATTCATCCATTCACAGACTAATTCCTTAAATATGTAACTCTCACCTCCAGAGTAACTATCATTATGTTTATGGGATTCCAAATTTGAACAAACATGGAAGTTTTGACTCCAGGAAGGTGATTTTTAAGATTTGGTTTCCTTACAAATCATCTGGGGGGGGGGTTCATTTAAGTACATTGTCCAGTGGTCCCTGCCCCTATTTTTTTTGATTCATTAGATTTGGATACAGCCCATCAATCTACATTTTTTTTTTTCTACAGGAATGTCCTCCTCCCTTTCTGTAGATTCCATTGCAGGGGATCTGTAGAGCATTCAGGAACCCTAACCTATTTTGTTAGATATAATGTACTGGAAGTGAGGAGGATATTAGAAAGTCTATTTTTTTTTAACAAAAGATCATGAAATAGCGGTTTCTGAGTTAAATAAACTCTTCCAAAGCTGTCCTGGAAACAATGAAGTTTTGCTAACTAACTTTCACTAATGTAGTTTATATCACCTTTTTATCCCTCTTGCTGATATATTTTTACAAGATCATTTGCTTATAGTAGAGGAGTTATAAAAGTTATAAATGATTCTAGCATAAACCTGAGAAAATTTTTTCTTTCTGATTCGATTTTATCATCAGATCATATTAAAACCTTACCATGTTTACTGTGTTTTCTTACATGTGACTCAGCTGCCCTCCTCATAGCCTTGTAGATGGACTTCTGCTTGGCATTGTTTTCATTTTCCATCCTATTCATTCTTTAATTCTGTTTTTTATCAACAGAGAATCAGAACATTTGCAAATATAACCAAGGTTTGGAGGTAGAGATTGCCCTTTAAATAAATATAATAGCTCATTGTATTAAATGATTTACTTTTATGGAGTTTAATAAGAAATGTTGGGCTTTTTTCCCTGTAAGTTTGTTTTACAATGGTAAAAGTAGATTAATGTTCATAATTAAATCAATAATTTACAAATAAAACCTAAACCCATAAACAAACTCTTGTCTTTAAAGTGGACTTTTTGAGCTCATATAGACCTAGGTTAATGTTTTACTGATCAGTTTTATTTTTTGACTGTGGAGTTTTAAACATTGCAATGGAGATTTCACCTGTGTAAAGCTACAAGGCCTTATGTGTCTTATGTGTTGTATGTTACCTGTGCACACTTGTGTTTTCTGTTGTATGTCTGTATGTGCATATTCCATATATCATATATGAGGAGCACTCATGGAAAAATGGATCCAAATAATTTTTTTCACCTGATTTAATGGTTTAATTTAAATTGGGTAAACAGCTGTTGAGGATTGTTTTAATATGTGAACAAAAAAGGAGGTTCACAGATCTGTTTGCTTACTTTCACCTTTCCTTTTCATTATGTTTAATAATTCTGTTCAGGATAATGTAAATTGTTCAGTAAATTGTTTTCTTAGTACCTGTTGGAATGTTATATATTTTTTTTTAGCAATCATTGCCAGAATTCCTATCTTCCTCCCAGTGCTGGTGAAGACAAAGATAAAACCAAACTAAAGCTTCTTCAATAGCTATCACAGTAAACTGTATAAACTAATGCATCAATGAATAATAACTCAACAAGTAATACTCAATCAAGGAGTCAATTTACTTTACCAGCAAATGGACATATCGATGGATTCCTCTGCTGTGAACTGCTTGCAGAACTTGCCTGGACTATGTATCACTTGTATACATTGTGAACTATCTGTCTGTGCAGTGAATTGTGGTAGTGCTGGAGTATATTTGCTGATGGTGTCACCAGTGGTACAATTTTTCCAAAGGAGCCGTCAATTGGCTTGGTGTCGTGGCATTTCTGTATCCTCCTCCCTTCTGCTAGTGATGGTCTAAAATTTGGGGGCCAACAGAGGTGAGGCAAAGTACCTAACCCCCCACTGGCACCAAGGCCAAATTTGTGGGCCAACAGAGGTGAGGCAAAGAACCTCACCCCCCCACACACTGGTGCAAAGGCCTATCCACAAGTATTGCTGTTTGCTGTACCAGTAGTCAGTTACAGGTAAGATCCAATTTCAGTGGTACCAACCTAAGACAGGAGGCTGACGCCTTGAGGTCAGCTCATCTGATGATGAGTATGGACCATATGTAATATTGGACAACCTAACAGGCACAATCCCTAAGCCACATTGTTTGTTGTTTAATTAAACAGAAGGGGGAAGATGTTGAGTGCCATATCTGGTCAGAATGATGCCTGGCATTTGCCAGAGGGAATGTTTGAAAGGTGACACCAGCGAACCATTGAGATGATGATTTGAATTAAGCTATATATAATTGCTGTGGTGCTGAATTGATTGTATTGCATATTTGACCTTTACTGGTGGGCAATAGGGCCGCTCTTGCTGCCTCTGGTGCTTGATGCCTTGGGCACCTACTGCTTTGGAGTTCTTGTGGGGATTCCCCGAGAGTTCCCATTGGTTGGGGAAGGTCCAGAGGAGGGTTTCTGGTGTGGGGGTTTTCTGGAAGCACGGCATGGATGGCAATGGCGGAAAATGGAATGCTGGTGAGAGTTGAAATAAAGTAGTTGCTGTTTGAAACTACAAGGCTTTGTGGCAGCTCAGTTATTGCCAGACTGTGGCAGTCTTGTAATTTTTTTCTCTGCCAGATATGATCTACTGGGTAAAAGCAAGAAACTTTTGTAAATATGTCTTTAGTAATATAGTAAGATAATGGAGACAGGGATGTGTTCTACAGTCCTGTGATTGGATTGCTATCTTAAGCCCATGGACCCTCAACTTCACAAATGGCTCCCCCACCCAAATGCTTTTTTAAAAGGTTTTACAGTTTCATTTAGTTCTATGATCATGTTGAATTCATCTTTGTGTATGGTGGAAATAATATGTTTAATTTCATTGTTTTGTGAAAATCCAGTAGTACTAGCACCAATTTTCAAAAATACAAAATTTTCTTTTCCATTGAATTTGCTTGACACTCTTCTTGAAAATCAACTGAGCATAAATGAAGGCTTTTATTTCTGGAAGCCAAATTTTATTCCTTGATCTGTATGTCTTTCTTTATGTCTTTACACTATCTTGTTTACTCTAGTTTGTGGTAAGTTTCCACTGTTTTAGTTATACATTACAGTAGACTCTTGATATATTTATACAAGCCTGGGTTTTATCTTATTCTAATTAGGATCCCTGTCTTGTGAATGTTGAGATTCACTGTGGTATATTCACAGGAAAGATATGTCAGATTCATTCCACTGTTTTTCCTATTCCTATTCTTCCTCCCTTCCACTGTACCCTTTGTCTAACACATGGAACTTCTATTCTTAACCTCCCCCCTTGTTGTGTGTTAGCATCCACATATCAGAGAGAACATTTGACCTTGTTTGGTTTTTTTTTTTTTGGGGGGGGTGGGGGATTGGCTTATTTCACTTAGCATAATAGTCTCCAGATCCATCAGTTTACTGGCAAATATCATAAAGTCATTCTTCTTCATGACTGAGTAATACTCCATTGTGTATATATGTCACAATTTCTTTATCCATTTATCTATTGATGGCATATAGTTTGGTTCCATAGCTTAGCTATTGTGAATTGTGACACTATAAATACTGATGTGGTTGTGTCATTGTAGTATGCTGATTTCAACTCCTTCGTGTATATACCAAGGTGTAGGATCAAATACTGGTTCCATTCCTAGTTTTTAGAGGATTCTTCCTACTGCTTTAAAGAGTGGTTGCATTATTTTGTAGTCTTACCAACAATATATGAGTGCACTCTTCCCCCCACATCCTCACCAACATTTAGTGTTACTTGTATTCTTAAAAATGCCATAATTGCCATTCTGACTGGAGTGAGATGTAATCTCGGTGTAGTTTTAATTTGCATTTCTCTAATTGCTAGAGATGTTGAACATTTTTTCATATACTTGTTCATTGATGATATTTTTCTTCTGTGAAGTGTCTGTTTAGTTAATTTTCCCATTTATTGATTGGATAATTTATTTCCCTGTATTCCTGAGATAAACCCCTTTTTGTCACCCATACAGCTTTTTCACAAATTCCTGAATTTAGTTTGTTAGTGTTTTGTTTAGGATTTTTCAGTTCATAAGAGATACCTGTCATTTGTTTCCTTTTTTTTTTTTTTGTGGTCTTCATCTGGTTTTCAAGTCATGCCACATTGTATGAGTTATGAGGCATTTTTTTCATAACTCATATTTTTTGTGGAGTCTGTGGAGCACTGGTATTAAATATATAAATGTTTGGCAGAGTTCTCCAATAAAGCTATCCATACTTAGATTTTTAAAAAAATATATTTATTTTTTAGTTTTAAGTGACACAATATATTTATTTTACATTTATGTAGCCCTGAGAATTGAACCCAGTGCCTCATGCATGCTAGACAAGCACTCTTCCCCTGAGCCCCAGCCCCAGCCCAGTACTTAGCTATGTGGTAATTTTATTTTTTATTTTTACATTACCATCAGTCTCTACTTATTTATAGGTCTCTTCAGATTTTATGTTTATTCTTGAGTTAGTTTTGGTAATTTGTTTTTTTCTAGGAATGTTTCTATTTACATTTAATTTATGTAATTTGTTGGTATTCAGTTGTTCAGAGCATTTTTTTCAATTTTTTTTTATTTCTATAGGGTTGAAATGATGATCCCTTTTTCATTCCTGATTTTATTTGTTTAAGTCTTCACATTTCCCCCTTATTTAGATTAGCTAGAACTTTGTTAATTTTGATAATATTTTCACAAAACTAACTTTTGGTTTCACTGATTTTTGTGTAATCATATTCTTGATGACGCACTAATGAATATATCAATACCAACACAAAACAAAAGTTCTATGAAATAAATGAGAAGTTTGAAGTTTCAGAAAACTCTTATGGGTTTAAATTTGGAAATAAGTTGAATAAAGGCAGAAATTTACATCAAAGACAAATAGAGTAATACATCATATTTTAAGAAACTCTTAAATATTCTATTTCCTATTTATGCCTCAAGACAAACTGAAAAAAAAATGCAATAGAAATATCTACAGATAGAAATAGGAAATGACTCATAATTCATACTATAGAACCAATATGGCATGACTCTAAAACCAGATAAAGACAAAATATTTTGTAATATAAAATTTAATGTATTCAAGCTTTTAAAATTTTGTGAATAAAGGTTACATTAATACATCAAATTTTGAGATTTTTACATACCTAAATTTTGGTTATATTTTTCATTGAGTTCTACATTAAAATTGCCAACTATGTTGACAATTTAAAGTAACAAAATACATTTATTAATGTGGAGGGTATGTTACTTTAGCATATAGTTTTGTATAAAGCTTTGAATTAAATTTAAGGTACAACCCTCAACTTAGTTTATTTATGACAGTTTCCTTAATACATTCAAGTATTATATAATTAATATGTGTATATAAACAGGAAATCAAATTTAATTAAATTTATGCAAAATAAAAAAACTTGCTGAATTGGTAAAAATGACTTATTTTACATATGATAATTGACTATTTTTTCCTAACTCAATTGTAATTTATAGTCTTAACATACTCATAGCAATGTTTATAAAAAACAAATTTACAATTTTAACTTTATTGATAATATGTTCAGCATTGCTGTGGGTTAGCCACAATATGAGGTTTCTGTATGAATCATCACATTTAATTTTCATAAAAACCGTATAGAGTAAATCATATCAATGCATTTTATAGCCGAGGAAACTGAGGCTCAGAGAAATCTAATGACTTGGAAAAAGTCAATCATATGGTCAACAGTAGAAGTAGGATTTAAATGCTAGATAACAAAACACAGTATGTACACACATGCTGAGGGCCATTGCCAAGTAGGAATGACGCATCGAAATTTCCTTGCCAGCGTACCCCATGTTAAATGGACTTGCCTTGGACATTGCATGTGTCTTTGAGAAAGGTGACCCTGCTCAAGGACCAGGGTGGATCCAGGATTAGGGTGTATCCTACAGGTTTTAGGAAGTATCCAGGTTTATGACAATTTGGGTTTAGGGTGTTCCCGGTTTAAGACAATAGGGGTTTTAGGGAAGTTGGAGGTTGAAGATTATTGCTGCTGGGATTAGGGTGTTCCTGCTGCTTGTTCCCATTGAGTTCTCATGAGATTCAAATGGGATTTGGAAAGAAGCCTCATGGAGTAGGTGAATTGGGAGGGCAGAATTTGGATTTCCCCAAAATGTGTTTGTAGAGGCCTGTGTGAGTTTGGGAATAAAGAATTGCTGTTTAAACCTACAAAGCTGTGAGTGCCTCCTGATTCTGTGCCCAGCCAAGACCTTGGCACACACACACACACGCACACACACACACACACACACATTTTTTTGTCATTTTATATTCAGTATTTCTGTGTCATAGGATTTTAGTTCTGTCTCTTGTATAAAGTATATAGCTGTTGTGTTTGGAGAACTCAGACTTAGACACTTATCCACTATTTGGTGGATTTGCTACTATATTTCTATGGATCTGAGAATATTTAGCTTTGTTTTGCTACCTTGTTTTATGTTTAAATTTGGTACACTTTTTACTTTCTTTTTTTCTCTTAGTTTTTGTTTAAAAAACTTTGCCTTACTGATTTCTACTGGATTGCAAGTTTATTAACTGTCCAAATTAGGTATCCTATTACAGGAAAGAGAACGGTGTTTGGAGATTGAATGTTATGGTTTAAGACACCTGGGTTCATTACATAGAAATGTACAACCTTTGGTCCCATATTTCAGCTTCTCCTTTTCACCCTTTCCTCATCTGAAAAATGGGACTACCATTCAGAGAGTTGTAATGATTAAAGTAATAGTATGTAGAATAGTGCTTGATGCATAGCAATAGGAAGCATTTTGTGAATATTTGCTATTTTCCATCTCTTTTCCTTTCTCTTACTTTTTATTGATATGGCATTCAAGGATTCTGTTTATACTCTATGCAATTATTAACATGCATTTTGTCCAGCAAAGTCTAAGTTTAATCAGCAACTCTAGCCTTTTTTTTTTTTTTTAGCAAGCCTGAGATTTTGGAAAACCTTTGTGCTATTAATCCTTTCACACTCCATTCCATTTTGATTATTTGTCTGTTTTTCTTGGATCTTAATTCTACCTGGTATTTAAATCCTGATGTTGGCTTTTAAAGTTTTTAGATTTACCAATTTATTTTCCCTTATATTTACTCATTTCACTTTTTATAATTCCATTATTTATTTTGGATTCAACCCCCTCCTTTTGCAACAATTCCTTGAATTTTTTTTATTAGGATCCTCACTGATCCATGCTTATTCTTAGATGATGTTTCAGCAAGGTGTACATTTGTAGGATGATAGGCATTTCTCATGAAGATTTGAAGACATTGCTTTTAAGAAGTCCTTTGTGTTGTCTCTGTTTATTAAATCTTTTCTTTTTTTGTCCTTTTAGTGACTCTTGAGATTGTTCTCTTGGAGTGATCTTCTTGATTAAGATTCCATCTGTCTTAATCTTGCCAAATATTTCTGAAATAAAATGTAATCATGATATATTTCAAACATAAATAATATTATAGAAAATAATCAAACCAATCTAACATATTCACTCTTACTTGCAGATGTCAGCATTTTGCCATATTTGTGCTTTTTTTTTAAAGAAAAATATTGAATGGGGTTAGGTTCCCTGTTCTTATTTTTCCAGTTCCTTTTCTGGAGGCGACTACTATGCTAAAGTTGGTTTTATTTTTTTATTCCACAGTTTTCAGAGTCAAGGACAGACCTATAACACTGCACATTTTTTTAATGGACACTTATGGTATCATACTATACATACAATTAGGGAAGTTTCTTTTTCAATTATTTTATGCTTCATAAATGTAGCCATATAAATGAATGTACATCTACTCTAGTCAATTTAGCTGCTACTTATACTTAGTGTTGTTGCAAGAAAATGCTAATAAGGGAAGCTGGAGGTAGGAGGGCCTAGGCCATCTAAATTGCAGCTATTCACAGCAGGTTGGCGGAGCCAAGTTTAGGGGCATGTGTCTGTCACTGGTTGGTATGGCTGATGTGAGCTGATAGGGCCATTGCTTCAGCTGGAAGATCCCATGGTGGTTGGTGTCCATTGCTAAGTCTGCTTCTGATTGGCCATTTCTGGTCTCCTCAGCCAGGTGGAAAGTCCCAAGCCACAGCTGCCATGAAAGGGGAGGAAGAATGGAAGCCTGCTGACCCAATACATGTAACTTTGTGGACATTGCTAAATTTCTCCAGTTTGCCTCTTTGTATACATGTATAAATTTCTCAAGAATCTGCATAATGCTTCTCAATTAGAGGATGCACTATCCAAATATCTGAAGGCATTTTTTTTTTCACTTGGCATGAAATCTAGTGATGGTACTGATATCTCCTGCACAGGAGCCAGGAATTTTAAATACCTTGTATTTTGCATGATTGTTTTGGTTACTGAATGACTTTTCTTTACAAAGGCCATGGAAGCCCTTGTTAACACACATTTCTAAAGGGAGTATACCTAGAAGTAAAATTCTGACCCATGTCGTATAAAAAGTCTTCAAATTTGGCTCAAATCACCCTCTTTAGATCTAAAGAGATCACATCAATTTATGCTCATACCAGTATTGGATAAGTGTTTCTGTTTTTCTATAAATTAACTGTTCATGAAAATATCAGATTTTTAAAAAATCTGTCAATTTTGTTATAAAACAACTCATTATATTAAAATGTTTTATTTCTCTAAGGTTGATCATATTTTCCATTTCCACATTTATTTCTGTGGTGTTATGGATAAATTGTTTAGATTTTTTTCTGTTTTCTGATTCTTCCTATAAGTCTTTGATTTGTAATTATCTTGACCATTGATATTTTTACTTTGAATTATTATATTTTTCTTATTTAATAATTTTCTCCATTTTTTAATTTAAACTTACTTGTTGTTTTTTCCTCCCATATTTATAATTCTTCCTATATAATTTATGAAAGTTCTTTTTATGTCTTTAAATATCTTAAATTAACTTACATTTAGTCTTTGAAGTGATTCAGTTCTAGTTCTTAGGCATTAATTTGTTTATACTCCCTGATGGTTGGTGTGTGTGTGTGTGTGTGTGTGTGTGTGTTATAATTTTCAACTTTGATGTAATTTGGTGGAGAGTGAAACCCATTTACTCTGGTCTGAACATGTATTCAAAGTGCACTTAAGTTTTCCTCTTTTAGGACTCCAGAGGCCCCGATTGTTCTTTCATGTTTATTTCCCAGTCAGGATTTTCTCCCTATTTGAGCAATGAAAATCCAGACTTTACACCTGCATATGGCTACAGTCTATGTCCCACCTCTAATGATTCTTTTCTGGGGAGGGTTTCCAGCAGAGGACAAGTTTCTTTGCCAATTCCTGGTGCAATAGGGAGAACTTTTCTGGCCTCAGTTTCTAGTCACTATTTTACACAATTTCAACTATTTAGCATTTCCAAGATTATTCAGCAGACCATTATCCAAATTTCTTATCTATCCACTTTGGGGAATAGAAATAAAATGGGAAGGAATGTTCACTTTTTCATTTTTCAATATGATGATGATGATGATGATGATGATGATGAAGAAGAAGATGATGATACCAGGAATTGATACCAGGCCCTTCTTTATATTTAATTTAGAGACAGGGTCTCACTGAGTTGCTTAGGGTCTTGCTAAGATGCTGAAGCTAGGTTTGAAATCGCAATCCTCTTGGCTCAGCCTCCAGAGCTGCTGGGATTATTTTAGTTTATAAACCAGTCATCTTAAACAAGATACTAAAATTACTAATAACTTTAAAACAAGGGGTTCTGTAATATCCTTGGTTAGTGTCTTGATGGTTCTAGTAGTGAAAACTCTGTGAACCCGAACAGCAGGCAGTGCACTCCTTGTGTAGTCTGCAAAGTAGCACTTGGCTCTGGAGGCCTAGAGCTGGCTGAACCAGGATCCAGGCTCCAGAGCAGATGATGGAGAGAGAAGAGCGGACAGCATCCCCAAGGTGTGCTGGAGGGGAGGACCTCGCCAAGCTGAACTTTACTGCAGCATTCCACGGGGGACGTCAGTGTTCAGCTCTTGTCCTCCATGTTGTGTCAACCTTATGGCATTTTAAGGTTGTCGTCAAGAACCATGAAGTTCTGTGACATTTAAAACATTTATAGTAATTTCAGTTGTAGGTATAATAGATCCAATCCACAAAGGACAGGAAAAGTACTTTGAAATTCCCTTACACTGCTAACACTAACCTCATTCTGGTATCCACATGTTCCTTTTTTAAACTTAATTTTCTTATTAGGCTTTCACAATCCAGTTTTGATTCCCCATAAAATAAAAAATAAGAATGCTTCCAATAAGTTTTCTTAAACCTAAGTTTTTAAAAATTTACTTTACTCAGAGATTCTTTCTGCATATGTGAAACATATTCATATTAACAATATATTTTATTATTTTACTGAATTTCAATGTATTAATAGATCCATGGGAAAAAATGTGTGCTTTCCACATACTGATTAAATATTACTTCAGAGTACATTATTTCCCTTCAGGGTAAAATAAAGTTTGTTAGCTTCTGTGTTTTTTACTTAACTTTTTACCCATTTATATCTGGCATTTTAGTCAGCACTTAGTTCTAGACAAATAATTTTACACTGAAAAATCCATTAACCTTTTCTGTGGGGGAATCATTTTCTTGTACATTAAATCGCCTAATTAGCTGATCCTTTGGAAAACTGATTCTGAGCTTGATTCCCAAAAGCTTAACCAAAATGTTTCTACCTTTAAATTAAAGTACTTTCAGATTGCTTCATAAAGAACCAGAATCAAATTACTATTTTTTAGACCAATAATGAGACTGCCTTCTCAGGAGGTAATCAACTCATCAAGACAAATTTTTATTACATTGTATTGGTATTTACTTGCTGCATGCCCACCCAGATCCCACAGGTAAGTAGAAAACAAACAAACAAACAAACATTTTTCACAGGGGCTACCAGAATGTGCTCTTGCTTTCCTTACAAATGGAGTGCCATCAAACAATCTTGGGACTCCAAAGTACGACTTTGTCAAATCAGCTTCCTATACCAATAGGGAATATATAGACTTCCCAAAGAATAGTTGAGAGGCTACTTTCATTTTTCTTTCTACTTGATATGCAGTCCATAATAACAGGTATTTTATGATTTTCTGTTTTGTTCTAAGTCATAGGAGAGATGGAACCTGTCCTGACCAGGTGCCCAGAGCATAAACATCACAATAATGGGTAGGGATGGCTGTTGGCAGACAGGGATAAGAAGCAAAGAATTATGAACAGATGTGAGTTGGTAATGAAATATTTTAGAATATTCTCAGCGTTGATTTTTGGCCATTTGAATAAAATGCCCTTATAATAGGGGAAAGAAAAAGTGGAAATTTCCTACTTAAAATATGAACAGATGCTACAAATCCTCTGGATCTGTTGTTGTTTTCTTTATGACTCTTATCTATTTGTCCTTCTTTGTGAGTTATGAACTTTTTAGAGATCAAAGTTACAGGAGAAGAGATGAAAATTATACAATGCCCCTGCACATTTTTATTCTGTGTCAACACAAAACTAAGTTGTCCTTTATTCTGCAAACAGTTTGTATGCACACTGATTTGAGAGTGAAATTAGATTATTCTTCACTTTATTTGGGGCTTTCAATATAATTTTGATGACTAACCTTAAAATAAAGTCAAAGAATTTTCTTTAAAAAATTAGAAAGCAAATATATGTCTCATTAATTTTTAAAATATTAAAGTGTACCTATTTTGCAATAAACTGTTTCCACCAAACATAAAAGAAAATCTCTAGCAGAGCATGGTGGTGCACGCCTATAATCCCAGCAACTCACTCCTGAGGCAGGAGGATCACAAGTTCAATGACAGCCTTAGCAACCTTGAGCAAGTTGCCTACAACTCAGTGAGACCCTGTCTCTAAATAAAATTCGAAATAGGGCTAGGGATGTGGTTAAGTGGTCAAGTGCCCCTGAGTTCAATTCCTGGTTCAAAAAAAGAAAAAGTAAGACAAGACAAGAAAATCTCTAACCAATCAGTCCCTATATTTTTTCGTAATAGAGTGGATCAATGTGGAGAATTTACTTAACTAAACATTGTTCCAGCTGGGCACCGTGGCATATGTCTGTTATCCCAGTGGCTCCTGAGGCTGTGGCTAGAGGACCATGAGTTCAAAGCCAAACTCAGCAACTTAGCATAACCCTAAGCAACTTAGAAAGACTTGTCTCAAAATAAAATATAAAAAAGTGCTGGGGATGTGGTTTAGTGGTTAAGTGCTCCTGGGTTCAATCTCTGGTACCAAAACAAACAAACAAAATATCATAATTGTTAGATGGGTTGTAAAGGAGGGATAAAAGAGATAAAGATGGAAATGGAGATAGAAGGGGAGAAGGAATGAAGAACATCATGAGCACAGGAAAAATATTTGGGTCTTTTAGAAAAAAAATTTAAAAGTTACAGATAAAAATGATTTTTATTGCAATTGGATAATGGTGCTAGGTGTGGTTTAAAGGTCAATTTTATCAAGGTCATTGTTTATGCCAGGTTTTGTGCTATGTACTGAAAATACAGAGCAAAGTGAGGTTTAACTGAAACATATACCCACATACTCATGTATATAATATATAATATATATATATATATATATATATATATATATATATAAAATATGAATAAAATGAATACTATATAAATGAAATACTACTAAAATATAATCATAGAGAAAAACAACAACCAAAATAAATAGAAACAAACCCTTGGGCTATAAACATGATTAAAAGATAAAATAATCAGGGGAGAGAATAAGTGATTAATTTTGTGCCTGGGAGAATCAAGGGAGCCATCACAGAAGTGACAGGTTAGCCATTTGGAAGAATAAAGAAGGGTTTTTTTTTTGTAAAAGTGAGTGGGGAAAGGCATCTGAGAGTGAATACTAATATAAAAGAGGACAAAACCAGATTTGCATGTTTGAAGAGTTATTGTAACTTCTTGTAGAGGAAATGGCTAAAGGGGGTCATCTTTCCATCTGGAGACTAGAAGCAGCAGAGTGCAGAAATCGAGAGGGAAGTTAGCCCCCAACATGAGGGAGATGGAAGAAACTAAAATGATTTCCATGTGTCTAGCCGGGTGAAACTTAGTGTCACCAACACAGAAAAGGAATACAGGAAAAATTAATCTTTTTTTTTTTTTTGCAAAGAGAAATAATTTCATATTAAGGTAGTTTTAGAGTGTTTTTGGACATATCCTGTAAATTACAAGACATACGGATAAGTCTGAGTTGGAGTGGGATGATTAAAGAAGACAGGAAAATTAGTTTTGCAAATTACAACTGCTTGGAGAGCTTTAAGTTAAGAACGAAAGGGTACTGGTGGGATCTTGAGAAATGGCACATTATTCATATGGTGAATAACTATCTTTCATTGGTTGTCATAAGAATAACTTGAGGAATGTCAATGCAGAAAATTGATTTACAAAAAAATTGTTTTGTTCGTAAGTGTCTGTAAACATCTCAACTTGAAAATTACAAAAAAAAAAAAGCATGAACATGATTTAGGTATGAGATTAAGTACATGGCCATGAACTTCAAAGATTTCAGAAAGGAGTGGGTTAGGTGCACATTTAAAACATAAAGAATGAGATGTGAAGATGTGGCAAGAGTGTGAAGCCTGGGAACTCCTGGATGGACTTGGCATGAATGGAGGAGGGCCTGGTGTGTATAGAAGTACTGGAGCTGGTGATCAAACAGCTTTTATTGACATCGGGTAGGTCCTTAGAGAAAAAATTTACTGTAGTGGAGGACAACGGAGATCATGGAAGCATTCATAGCAGGCGGTTTACTAGGCAAGAGGCAGAACACTGAAAGTGGTGAAGCCTGACAAATTGGCTGAGTCAGATAATAATCAAGAGCTTTGCCTTTTGCCTTTCTCATTAAATAGTTTGAATTTTCCTCTGCAGTCCTTAGAGAATTATGGCAAGTATAACCAAGGGGGTCCCATGATTATTTTTATTTTTATTGATTTTTTGTTGTTGTTGCTTGCATGTGAGACGTTGCCCTGTGGCAGTCTGGATACAGTATTGGAAAGTATTATTCCCTAAAGATAGGGAAACATACACACACACACATGAAATATTTCATACATATGCAATAGGGGAAATGAACAAAAACCTTTGCTTCTGACCATTTTTTTTGGCGTTCATTTTTGTATCCCCCCCCCAAAGTAGCTTTAAATTTAATAGTTACATATTCTGAGCTGTTAACTCAAGTATTTTTCTTCCACTGTCTTGTACTGTTTTTTTTTTTTCTTTTCTTTGGTGGTGGTGGGGTGGGTATCGGGGATTGAACTCAGGCCATGGATTGAACTCAGGGGCACTTGAGCACTGACCCACATACCCAGCCCTAATTTGTATTTTATTTAGAGACAGGGTGTCACTGAGTTGCTAGCACCTTGCTTTTGTTGTGTCTGGCTTTCAACTCTCAATCCTCCTGCCTCAAGCTCCCAAGTTGCTGGTATTACAGGCATCCACTAGCGTGCTGGCCCATGACGTTAAAATTCGGCAGTCCTTGGCTACATCACTCAGTCACATGTCTACACTTCACAGAGGGCTCTGTGTTGACCTGCTTTTGGCCTTCTGCCCTTGGGCACAAGAGTGAAGTGTCCAGGGTCTCCCTGCAGGTGCTCATGTCTGTGCCTCTGCCTGCCTGGACCCTGGCTACAGCAGTGTGTGGCCTGGTTGAGTCCAGGGACCCGGGTCTCAGTGTCTTGGCCTCCCATTTCTCTTCTCCTGAGATTCCACTTCTGGTGATGGCACAAATAAACACAGCCAGACTTAGTTAAAGAAGTGGGAATAGATCCTATTCAGTAATAGCTGAGGCTACAGAAAGGTGCTGAGAGAAATAAGAAAGACTAGCCACCCTACTACCACTGCAGGTTAGCAGAAGCCTGCACTAGGCGTGGCCATCAGGGAGTGGTGCCTGTGCACATGAGCAGAGTCTGGCTCTGGGCGTGGTCATCAGGAGTGGTGTCTCTGCCCATGAGCAGAGGCCTGCACTGGGCGTGGCCATCAGGGAATGGTGCCCCTGTGTATGAGCAGAGTCTCACACTGGGCAGGGTCAGCAGGGAACAGTGGCTCACGTTCCATCTTTGTCCTTCCTTCTTCAGGGTGAGGACTAGAGCTCTTATCTCAGGAAAAATTGCCAGCGTGCTGGGTCAACCACCAGGGAGTGACAGACCGGCCTCCAGGATACACACAGCTTGAGGGTACTATGGGTCATGTGTGTGGGGATGCGGAGCTCCTCCTCAGACCTGATTCGGCTCTGAGGACGTCCTCCTAGCTCGAGGTCACTGGGTCCTCCGTGTGTCTCAGGTCTCAGGTGATACTCCCAGGTCTGGGACCCTGGGTCCTCCGTGTGTGCCTCGGGTCTGAGGAGATACTCCCAGGTCGGGACGCTAGGTCCTCGGAGTGCCTCATGTCTGAGGAGGCCCTCCCAGCTCAGGGACCCTGGGTCCTCCGTGTGCCTCATGTCTGAGGAGGCCCTCCCAACTCCGGGAGCCTGAGTCCTCTGTGTTCCTTGGGTCTGAGGAGGTCCTCCCAGCTCGGGGACCCTGGGTATTTTGTGTGCCTGAGGTCTGAGGAGATACTCCCAGCTCAGGGACGCTGGGTCCTCCGTCTGCATCAAGTCTGAGGAGATCGTCACAGCGCGGGGACCCTGGGTCCTCCGTGTGTGTCAGGTCTGAGGAGTTCCTCCCAGCTCGGGGACCCTGGGTCCTGGGTGTGCGTCAGGTCTGAGGAGATCCCCCAGCTCGGGGACCCTGGGTCCTTCGTGTGCCTGGGGTCTGAGGAGATACTCCCAGCTCAGAGACGCTGAGTCCTCTGTGTGCCTTGGGTCTGAGGAGGTACTCCTAGCTCCGGGACCCTGGGTCCTTGGTGTGCCTGGTGTCTGAGAAGGTCCTCCCAGCCCAGGGACCCTGGGTCCTCCGTGCACCTTGGATCTGAGGAGATATTCCCAGCTTGGATAAGCTGGGTCCTCAGTGTGCCTGGGATCTGAGGAGATAATCCCAGCTCAGGGAACCTGGGTATGCCATGTACCTGGAGTCTCCCAGCTCAGGGACCCTGGGTGCTCCATGTGCCTCCTGTCTGAAGCAATACTCCACCAGCTTGGCACCCTAGGTTCTCTGAGCACCTCTGGTCTGAGGAGGTAACTCCTAACTTGGGTACCCTGGTGGGTCATATGTATGGGAGGAGAGTTGCCTTCTCAGCAGACTCAAGCATACTCCCACCTTGGAGACAATGTGGTTCATGTGTATGCGGACTTGGAGCTTTCTCTTAGAGCAGACTCAGGAATACTCCCAGCTTGGGGACACTTTGTGTTGTGTCTACAGGGACTTTAGGGTCCCTTCTCTTTAGCCTCAGTGAGACTCACAGCTTGGAGACACTGTGGATCAAGGCTATAACTCCGTTCTAAGACCAGCTGTGGGTCAAGGCTATAGGGACACCTAGAGCTCCATTCTTTTCAGACCATCCTCAGGCAGATAACTGACTTGGAGACACTGTGGGTCACGTGTGTAGGGTCATCCCAAGCTCCCTTCTCCTCAGAGCAACCTCAGAGGGATGCCTCACTTGGGGACACTGAGTCATATCTACAGGGATGCTCTTCTCAGACTAGCCTTAGAGAGATCCTGGCTTGAGGATTCTGTGGGTCATGTCTATAGGCATGCCTAGAGCAGCCTCAGAGAGATCTTCCAGAAACTTCTGGATGAATAGGCGGCAGGTGAGGAAAAGGGAAGTGTGAAGAGAAAGCAGATTCACTTCCTGCGCCCATCTGAGAGCTGAGGAGGGAGCCTTGCTCTCCTTCATTATGTCAGCAAGGTTTACTTTGGGGAAACATCCCTTCAAGAGGCTCTGATTACTTGTCATCAAAACACAGCTACTTGGATGATTTCTGGCACAGAGAGAGGAGGAATTGTTCTAACTGCTTATTTTTACTGTGTTAAAGCAGGAAAAATATTAAAAAATGGAAAAGTAGATGTATGAAACCCACAAGGTTATTTAAGTTTAAATATGTTATTTCTAATAAGCCAGAATTTGTGAAAAAATAGTTCATGGATTTTATGGAACTAAATTAATCAAAATTTTGATTAAGAATACATTTTGTCTTTGATTGAGCAAGTCAGTTTATTTGGCAGTGCATTTGTAATGGTATACTGTGTTGACATTCTACATCTGCTGAAATATCTTGACTATATAATGCTTTGGTATTATACCACAAAGTTAATTGAGGAAATTAATTTTAATTAATTGAAGTATTTATTTTAAGTAATGATTTCATTCTTTCCTCCTAGATCATGAACATTTTAAGTAAATCCAGAATTTGTTAAAAGTCAGTTAACACTCAACCGTGGACCCCTATGTTCCTGGTTTTTGTCCCAATGGGAGATCTGTAAGCATCATTTTAAACATTTTAAGCTGATTGATCATTCATAGTTTTCTTATTTTAATCTTTTATTAATGTGTTTTTTTTAACTAGGAAATTACCCATTCCCTCTAGGTTTCCAATTTTATGTAGTAGGTTTCTGCAGTTTGATTTTTAATTTCTTCTCTAACTTTGAACTTCTGCTATTTTTATCAACAATATTTTTAAATATACTTTTTAGTTTACCTTGTTTTGATTGAATTATCTTGTTTGACAGTTCTCATCATCTCAAAAAGTTTTAATTATCTTTTTCTTATTAATATCTTTGGGACAGTGTGTGTAACTTGGTGGCAGAGAACTTGCTTAACATGTGAGAGTCCCTGGGTTCCATTTCAGCACCACACACAGACAATATGTCTTTCACAGGACCCAAGGGTCAGGAGAATTGTTTAAAATATTATGTATTTACACACACACACACACACACACACACACACACACAGATCTTTTCCAAATTGGGTTGAAATTATTCTAAGAAAATTTGCTAATCAATTTTATAGAAAGAAAGAGGATGGTGATATTTTAAAATTCCACCTATTGATATTACATGATATTCCAGCTTAAAACCACTGAAATAATTACAGTGTGTAAGATAAAAGTCAATAGATTCTTTAAAAAAAAACAGATACATTTACCAAAAATAGACTTTTTTAAACAGACATTTTCTACTTTTTCAAATTTAGAAAGCATATTTGAATATCTTATTATTAAAGTCTTACATTCATCATGTAGTTAGTTTCTCTTACTCCTTGCAAGCAAGGGAATTGACCTTCTAATAAGAATGCTTTATATATTGTCAGAAGTTCTTTTTGGAGAACTCTATTAAGTGTTTCTCATATATTCAAAATATCATTCAAAAGCATACCAGTGAGCTTTTGATTTCATCAATTTTAATTTCTTTTGAAATAATGTGTGTATATATTAGTACTTACTAAATATTACTTTGTGTAGGAAATGGCCTGATTTCATTTTATATAAATGCTGGTGCTCTATGTGCTTCAAAGGTAGTTTTTAGAATAGAGTTGAGTATAACTCATATTTTGAAATCATTAAAAAAGTACATACACTTTTTACCATATTTTAATGAAGTAATATAAGTGGAGATTAGACATGTTGATACCATGAGCTGAAAAATAATTAAATATAGTTGAATCCTTTTGGGGTGTTCAACATAATAGTTTCCACCCTCTTCTATAAATGCCCCAGTTATCTCATATTATATGCTTGGTTTGGAGTTATTCTTTAAATTTATTTATGGTGATGAGAATTAAGCTGATAACCTTGACTATGTTAGGCAAACAATGAATTTCAGCCCTTTTAAAATATTATATTGAGACGGGATTTTGCTAAGTTCCTGAGGTATTGAGGCTGGCTTCAAACTTTGTGATCCTCCTGCTTCAGTCTCCAAAATATCTGTGATTACAGTTCAAAGTGCCTAGTATGGCCTAGAGAATTTTTATGCATTATCATGTTTCTAATTTCTTGTTTTTGACTCCAATACACATTTATTCAACTAAAACAAAACATCTTTAAACATATTTTAACATTGTACAAATACATTCACAATACAATCTGCTGATTAAAAGACTCCAACAAAGTTTCCAGTATCTCAACAGAATTTACAACTGCCTACAATAATTTGTAGATTGGTTTAGTTTACAGTTAAATATATTGCCTTGTTTAAGAAAAATTATTAATACAAATGTATGATTTACAATATTCCCATTATAGCAAGAAAAAATAGATTCATAAAATGTCTTTAGGCATTTATTATGCCAAGTATTTAAATGATTATTTTTACTATGACATAAGAATAATATTCATTTAGTACTAAAAGATTTTATTAGTCCAGAGATCACTGAAGAGTTTACAGGAAGTTCCAAAATAAAATATGACTATCCTTTCTATGAAATAAATAAAACAGCAGCAATCCCTGGGTATCCCTTAAACATAAACTATAAAGATTCCATTTATTAGTTAGGCCTTAAGTATAAGAATAAAAGAAAATTTTAGAAACTAGTTAACACTACCAGCCTGAATTTGTTTTCACTTGTGCATGTCTAACATAAGCAATTTCAACATGAAGTATATATTTAAAATTAACATTTTTTCTAACTTTTTAACTCATACACAAGCCAAGTGTTTACTCTTAATCATGGAATCAACTTATTTCTGAAAATAACCTATAGAAATAGTATGTAAACACACATACCTTTGAGATATATTAAGAACATCCTATATTCTATGGATCAAAATGCAAATATCTCTGTAACATATGTAAACTAACACATTAATTTGGGATATACGGATACATTACTATATGCATACATATGTACACCATAAAATAAATTCTGACAATGTTCTTAATGATATCATACTTCCCAGCCTCAACTACTAGAAAAAGAAAATTAAAACTTTGTTTAAAAAAACAGTTTTTATAGTAACTTTGCAAGTGAAAACAAAACAAACAAACAAAAATCAATGCTCCTTTTTATACTGGACTGAGCTCTAAACAATTCATAATCAAGAATCTCTTCAGCCATTCCCCAGTATCACAGAAAATATAATTTTCTCTCTATTCAAGAAGTCTGTTCATTTCTGGTGTTTTGTCTTAAAAACTGCATTTCAAGATACCAGGTAGCCATGCTAGTTAAATTCTTCCAGCTGCCCACTTGCACCTAATGTAACCATACAGGTTGGCACCCTGTAGCACCACACCCATGATAACCATGCCAACCATTTTACTCTGAGGGAGAAGAAAGCACTAAAGGCAAATATCACTCACAGCACTGTACAGGCAATTAGTCCTAACCAAAAGATTCTTGATTCAACTTTTGAAACAGTTTTATTCTCCTGAGGAGATGCCTTCCTGGACTCAAACACCCAATGACTCTTTCTATCCTCATCAATATGATTCCACCACCCAAGGCCTACCATCAGTCTCTACCTGTGGCATTCTTCACTGCCCAAAAGTCACGTGACAACAACAAGATAATTGTCACCATACAAGCAATAAAGCTGCTGCTGAGCAATTCAGAGAGAAGATAGACTATAATGGCAGAGACTCAGAAGAACAAATGGAAAAATCATGCCACTGGGTGTCGGATTTTAGATTTTCTTGGTCTATTAGTTGTCTCTTCTTCTGCATCAAACAATGAAACATCTTCAGTGTCATCATTGCTGTCCTGACTGCAAGGCTCTGCCAGAGTCTCCTATTCCTACATGATTGCAGGGTACCCCTACAGGGCAGCTCACAAGGGAGCTGAAGAGGTGCCCGGAGGCCGCACCCCTTTCACTTCCTTGCGTGCATGACGTGCAAGATGGGCCGAGGAAAAAGACCACCCGCACCCCACCCACCACACAGAGCATTTCTACAGCCCAACATCGGATCTGCCCAGCGCTGGGCATTGGTTGAGGATGGGCTTCTCCTCTCCACACCTCCAAGCTTCCCGAGGCCTTCCCTATGAGGGCCTCGGAGCACCCAGATCACCTCCGCGACAACTACCCTTGGTCCTCCATCCTTCCCGCCCACTCAGCTCTTCCTCAAGACGGACAGCCAGAGGGGACACCACACAACCACCCCTGTGTACCCGGCTCACTCCACAAACCCTGCAGGAGGGACCCTTCCTCCCGCCAAGCCTAGGCCACCCGCTCTCCGTGCCCACAGCCCCTCACCTCATGTTTCTAATTTCTTAATAATTTTCTAATCTATATTATAACCATTTTCTCCTTCTAAATGGTCATCAAAGTCTTTTTTTATTGTTCTGAGAGGATATTTAATGTGAATATACTTTTATGATGTGACACATCTGCTCACAATAGGCTATTTCTATTGTAAGAGATTTTGATTCTGATATTTTGATAGTATAATGTGAATGTACTTTATGATATGACACATCTGGTCACAATAGACTATTTCTATTGTAAGAGTATTTTGATTATTAACTGGTTTTCAGGCTTAACATTTTCCTAAGAGTGGTGATGGTTCACTTTCTATTTGATTACACAAATAAGGCACTGATTTAAAAAAATATTGTGGTGCTAGGGATCAAACCCAGGGCCTCCTGAATTCTGGATAAGGTATGCCACCACTGAGCTACATCCCAGCCCCATAGATTCTTTGTTTTTGTTAGCTTTATGACTAGCTATATCAATGAGAAACTTACATAGAAATTCAACTACATTTGAAAACATTAAAGAGTTTGGGCATCCAATATTTTTATGATTTCTAAAATATAATTTCCCCGTAAAACACGAGAATATCTAAGATCACTCATAATGCATGCTTCCATTGATGTTTCTCTAGTTTTACCACTTCTGAAGAACGTCATGGAGGAAACTGACTATGATATTCTTTTAAATTTTTCTTTTTTTAGAAAGCATCATAAGTTATTGTCACAAATTCTGTTTACATTTTTTGTTTAAATATTTTTCCTAGTGGCAAATATTTGATGCTATTACTGTTGAAGGGTATACATAGAAACAAACGAAAGATAAGACTCCCTTGGGATCAATGATTCATTCACAATGAATCAATCTGCTCTTGTAACATATTTTTTATCATGACTCTTTTGAAAAAGTTCAACCATGACTTGAAATAGTGTCTCTAAAACATAGATTTTTTTTCTCTAAAGTTTTGAAATTTTTAGAGAGAAAATCCAGAACCCAGAAATAGCAAAATAAATAATGATAAATAAGTTTAAACATATTATTACTTTAACATAAAACATATAAAATAAGTATTTATCTTACATTATCTTACATTATCTTACATTTTTGTTATAAATGCTCTTAACAAAATGCAGAACTAGTTAAGAATGTCAATTATTAGTAATTGACATTCTGAGTAATTAAATGAGCAGGTGTTTGAAAAATATAGCCATGTCTTAAGATTTTATTTTAGAGTAGTTTTATGTTTACACAGAAATTGCAAAGAAAATGCAGAGATCTACTATGTAACTTCTACCCAGTTTTTTTGCTCTTATGACTTACGTGAGCTATCTCAGATGTGTTAACTTCATACATGATTTTTCATGATAAACAGATACTGATATGCTCTTATTAACTAATGTCTGTGTTTCCTTTGAATTCTCAGTACAGCCTCTTTCAGTTCCAGGACCCCATCTAAGATTCCACAAGACAGTCATCCTGTCTCCATAGGCTTTTCTTCGTAGCGACAGTTTCTCTGACCTTCCTTTCTCTGATGCCCTTGATGTTTGAGGAGGACCTGACAGTTGAGGAGTACCTATCAGGTACTTTTTAGATTTTCAGTTGATGTTTTTCTCATATGTAGACAGGTTATGGATTGGGGAAAGCAGATTACAGATGAAGTGCTATTCTCCATTTCATATCCTCAAGGTGCTCACCTGACTGATGTAGTGTTTGCCAGATTTCTCACTGTGAAGTTATGTTTCTCTACATGTACACATTATATATATTGTTTTGGAGTAAGTCACTATGCAGAGCCCCCTCTTAAGGAGTGGGAAGTTAGGCCTAACTCCTTGAGGGCCAAATGTCCACCTCAATTACTTGAAATTCTGCATAAGAGGTTTTTATTTAGCCTCTTTTGTTTATCTGTTTAGTCATTTACTTGTAAATAAATGAGCATCTGGATATTTACTCCAAGATTTTGTTTGTTATCCAACTCTATAGTGCTTTGTTGCTTACTTCATTCCTGCTTGAAGCCTTTGGGAATAGCTTTGACCATTCTTTCCACTGGGAGTTCTTTCTATTGTTTCCTGTTTTCTTTTAACAGGAAAGAATAGTATAATACCCTCAATTAGGCCTTTTACACTTATAAAACATTTCACTGAGGCTTTAAGTACAATATAATATTCTTATGAAGACTCTAACATATATAGTACGCACTGAAATAATATGAGTTTGTTATCAATAAATATCATTAATGATACCACTGGCTGATATCACATACACATTGAGACCCCTAGAAAATAGCATGTCAAACCTTCAAACTCATAAGATATCCTCACAGAGAACTAGAAAAAATATGATATCTTCATTGAGGCATTTGACACATATATGAAATCCTTGTGGAAGCCTATGTCACATAAAAATATTCTCAATAAGTTCTCTAAAACTCACATAAAAACTAAGTTCTTTGACACCTATAATATTTTCAATGAGTCCTCTACACATATAATCAATGAGGACTCTGACATATAATGTCCTCACAGAGGTTTCTAACATGCTCAATATCATTACTGAGGCCTGTGTCAGTCATAAAATATCCATGAGAGCCTATGACAAATAAGGAAAAAACACATTGAGGCCTCTGAAACACAATAATATTTTTATTCAGAGCTCTAACTAAACACATGAAACTATTTAAAAAGGCACTGTCTTCACTGAGGGCTCTGACATATATTACTGACTCTTTTGACAACTATAATATTCTCAGAGGAGACTCTAAAACATATGATATCATAAGTCCTTTGACACAAGTCCCATTGTCACTAAGGATTCAAATGCATTTAGTATTCTCACTGAGGCATGTGACCCTAATGGTATCCTCACTGAGGCTGTTGACAATAATGAAGTACTGGTACTGAGACATCTGACTCAGGAATAGCTTTGCTGAGGTGGCTGGTGCATTTAAAATACTCCCTGAAACATCTGAGAGGTATAATATACTCCCTGAGGCCTCTAACTTCCTGAGGTCTTTGAAATATTTAATATCTACATTGACACCTACAGTATCTATAAGAGTCATACTGAGGTCTCTAATAATAACAATAAACTATTGGAGACATCTGAGATGTACAATTGGATAACAGAGGTCTCTTGCACTTAGAATGTCTTCTTGATGCCTCTGGCACTGCCATCATGTACTCACAGAGGTCCCTTTCTATAGGAGAAAACTGAGGCCTCTGACAAGTATAGTAAGTTTACTGCCAACTCCCAAAACATAATGTCAAAGGTGAAGCCTGTGACAAACACTCTATATTGTCACTGAGGAATCTTCCACATATCATCATTGAGGCCACTGCCATGAACAGGATACCTGTACTGTGACCTTGATCCCATTCAAGGGGATGGGTTGGTGAAGTCTCAGAAACTCTGGTAATACCCTGGCACTGGACTTTGATACATAATATCCATGTGAAGCCTCTGACACATAAAATAACCACACTCAGGCCTTGGATATTTTTATAATAGCCCCAGAATGGTTTCTGACACTCATATCACATCCTCAGTGAGTCTTCCTCTAACGCCAACATGAATCCTCCTGAGGCCTCTGACATTCACATCCTATCTCATTTGAGTCCCAAAACACTAATGAGATTCTTACTGAGGACTCTGAAATGGATATCATCCTCATACAGGACAGTGAGATCAATATAATATCCAACCTGAGGCTTCTGTCATTCAGAAATATCCTAATCAAGGCTTCTGACACTCAAGGAATATCACACTGAGTGCTCTGGGGCACTAGAAGTCCACACAGATTTAGACCCTCTAGAGTCATCCAAAAGTACTGAGGCCTCTGTAGGTAACATGAGGTACAATGAGTCCTCAGAGACATATATGTCTCATTGAGGTCTCTGACACATATAAAATTCCCACTGAGGATTCCATCCTATGTACAGTATGGAATGAGTCATTTGACCCCGTATTATCCTCACTGACCTCTGAGAGAGATTCTGTTCTCAGTGAGGCCTCTTACACATATTAGATCATCACAAAGGCATGTGGTGTTCATTTCATAATCTCACTGAGGCCTTCCACACTGATATTCTCTCTACCCTGAAACTTCATCACATACAATGTCCTCACTGGGTACCATGGCACTGCCATCATTATTCTCAAGGAGGCCTCTGACACATAGAATTTCCTCACTGAGAACTCTGAGCCCTAAAATATATTCACTGAGGACAAAATCCTCAGGAAGTCCTCTAATATTCAGAAGTTTTCTTCACCTCACAGTCATATAAAATAGTAAATAAGGATTCTGACACTTATACTATCTACCCTGAGGCCTCTGACACAAATATTTAACAATCCTATTTGAGGCCGGTGGTGATAACAAAATAAACTCGTGAAGTCTGACACATATCATATCCTCACTGGGGCCTCTGACCTTGACAGAATATCTTCAGTATGTCCCCTAACAAAAGTATTATTCTCACTCAGCTTTTGATCCTCAAAGAACTTTCACCATATAATATGCTAACAGAGTCCTTTTCTTATTACAGCACATATATGTCCTGACTCAGGCCTATGGCACTTAAGAAACATTCTTATGGAGGTCTCTGACACTCGTGTAATATCCTTCGTGAGTCGTTCTCTGACACATTGGATACTCACTGAGGATTCCTTGATTATCTGGCATTTCTTGATTATCTCACTGAGTCCATAAACACTCCTATTCTATTTATTGAGGATTCTTAAGTGTACAATATCCTTCACTCTGATCTCTATCAGTCATATCCTCTCCTTCCTTTTTCCTCTGACAGTTGCACAACTTATTCATAGAGACTTGTGGGACTCAAGAAATATCCTCAATCCTCTTGGCCATCAGTGAGCTCAGGCACACCTAATAGCCTCACTGACAAAGACCCCTATTGTCTAAAATATTAAAAAATCACTGAAGACTCTGAAAGTACCATCCTATCAACACAGATCCTTCTGACACTTTTAAGTATCCACTTGAAGTCTCTGACACAGACAATAACTCCACAGAGGACTCTGACTTGGACATAATGTTTTCACAGAGTCCTGGATCACATGTATGATTTTTCACTGAGGTTTCTGACTATCAGTTCATAGCCTTGCTCTGGACTCTGACAGTAAATATCCACATGAAGATTCTAGGGTATATGATAGGATTACAGAGGCCTCCTACTCTTCCCATAGTTACACTGGACTCTGACCCCTGCAATATCCTCATTTGGGCTATGCTATTTATATAGAATTCTCCTGTGTGTCTCTTACTCTGATAGGATATCCTCCATGCCTCCTCTGACATTCATATCCCATACTCACTGAGGCATCTGACATTCATATACAATCACACTGAAGGTACATTCACCCCTAATCAACTTCCTGAGGACTCTGAAACTTAAAATGTCCCACTCACAGCTCCAAGAATCACATGAATGTCTTTCCTGAGGTCTTTGAAATCCATATAATAAACTCCTAGAGGATTCTGATGTATATAAAGTCCTTTCTTGTCCTCTGACACTAACCTAGTATATTCACTGAATCCTGTGATAATAACATTGTAGTCTCACTGAGGCTTCTGAAATAAATGAAATCTTCATTCAGGGTACTCATACCTTCTACCCACAGTAAGGCCTCTAACACCTGGTATCTGCCCTGGGGGCCTCTGACAAACAATATTTTCCCTTAGCCCTTCAACAAGCAAACTATCCTCAGCTAGGCTCAGACACATTTTGAATGTCCTCCCTCAGGGCACATTCAATGCCTCCTCCCTCAGGCTTCTGATGCTCATGTAATATCAACACTGAGGCCTGTAGCCCATATACTTGCTGAGGCCTCTGACACACAAAATATTATCTCTGAAGATTCAGATGCATGTGATATTCTCAGGCCTCTGACATATCCTCCATTGTCACTAAGACTTCTGACTCAATGAGGTCTGTGACCCTAATAGTGTCCTCACTGAGGCCTCTGACAGCAATGAAGTATCAATGCTGAATCCACTGACTCAGTTAAAAGCCTCACTGAAGAGTCAGGAGCATTTAATATCCTACCTTAAGCCTCTGGCAGATATAATATAACTTTTTTAGGCCTCTAACTCCCTGAGGACTTGAAACACACAGTATCTACATTGCGACCTACAGGACCTATAAGAGGCTTACTGAGGCCCCTAATATTAATGATGTAGTATTGGAGACATCTGACACATGTAATTGACTAACAGAAGTCTCTTCCACTTAGAATCTTTTTGACAGCCATCATATACTTATGGAGGCCTCTTTCCATAGGAGAAACCTGAGGCCTCTGACAGGTATAGTAAATTTACTGCAGCCTCTATGAAGTATAATATCCAATGTGAGGCCTGTAACAAACACATCACTTTCTCACTGAAGCCTTGGACACATATCACATCATCACAGAGGCCTCTGACATCAATAATATATCTAAACTGTAACCTTGGTCATGTTCACATTGTTACTGAGGCCTCAGGCAGTCTGGTAACACCCTGACTCTAGACTCTGACACTTAGTATCCATGAGAAGACTCGGCCACCTACAATATTCTCACAGAGGCCTATGTCAAATACAGTGTTATCACTGAAGTTTCTGACACATAAGATATAATGATTGTGGCCTTGGACACTTTTATAATAGTGTGAAGCAGGTATCTGATACTCATATCATATCCTCAATGTATCCTTTCTGAAACTCCCATGATTCCTCCCTGAGGCCTCTGACATTCACATAATATAGCACTGAGTCCACTCACACTGGTAACATACTGCCTGAGGACTCTGCAGTGGATATCATCCTCATGCAGGACAATGAAATGAATATAATATCCACCTTAGGCTTCTCAAGCTCAGATAATGACCTCCATTAGACCTCTAACACTTAAGTACTATCCTACCAAGTGCTCTGGGGTACCTGATGTCTGCACAGATTAATGCTCTGATAGATATTCAAAATATAACTGAGACCTCCAAAGGTTACATAGTATGTACAATGAGTCCTCTGACACATTCATGTGTCTCATTGAGGTCTCTGACACATATGAAATCCCCACAGAGGGCTCCAACCTTTGTAGAGGAGGGACTGAGTCATTTGAGCCCATATTTTCCTCACTGACAAGTCTGAGAAAAATCGTCTTCTCGGTAAATCCTCTTCCATGTAATATGTAGTCATTAAGGCCTCTGATACTCATTTCATAATCTCACTGAGTCCTTTCACACTGATATTCTTTCAACCCTGAAAACTCCATCTCTTACAGTGTCCTCACTTGGTACCTTGGCACTCCCACCATTATTCTCAATGAGACATCTGACACACAGAAGTTCTTCAGTGGAGCGCTGGGGTTGTGGCTCAGTGACAGAGCACTCGCCTTACACGTGTGAGACCCTGGGTTTGATCCTCAGCATCATATAAAAATAAATAAACAAAATAAAGTTAGTGTGTCCTGTATAACTAAAAAAAATTTAAAAAAAAAACTTACTCACTAGAAATTTCATCTCTAAAATATACTTACTGAGGAAACTATTCTCAATAACACCTCTCCTAGTCAGAAAATTTTCTTCACTAAGGACCTTCATAGTCACATAACAGAGTGAGTGAGGCTATGATACCTACATTCTCTACCCCTAGTCTCTAACACGTATACTCAACTCTCTGAGGCCTCTTAAGAGAAAATACCCTGGTTGAGACCTATAGTAATAGCAAAATAATCTCAATGAAGACTTTGACACCTATCACATCCTTATTAAGGCCTCTGACTTCGACCAAATATCTTCAGTACATGTTCTGAAAAATGTATCAGTCTCAATGAGGATTCAGACACTCAGGTGATAGCCTCCCTCTGGACTCTGACACTAAATGTCCATATGAAGGCACTGTCACATATAATAGGCTAACACAGGTCTCTTCCTATTACAGCACATATATGTCCTCACTCAGGCCTGCAGCACTCATGGAATATTCTCATGGAGGTCCCTGACACTCAGGAAATATCCTCAATGATTCCTCCTCTGACACTCAATATTGTGTAATTATTGAGGGCACTGAAATTCCTTGATCATCTCACTGAGTCCATAATTTTTTCTGTCACATGTATAATAAACTCACTCAGGGCTCTGACACTCATGTCCTCTCCTCCCAGTTGCCTCTGACACTTACATCACATATTCACAGAGGCTTGCTGTATGTAGATAATATTCTCCCTCAACCTTCTGTCTGTCCCTCAGTTAATATCTCCATGAGAGCTCAGGCACAACTAAGAGCATCACTGGCAGAGATCCTAATTGTCTAGTCATATTTAAAAATCATGGAGGGCTCAGACAGTATCTTTCTGTCAACACAGACTCCTCTGACATTTTAAGTGTCTCCTTGAGGTCTATGACACAGACACTCTCCATGCAGGACTCTCACCCAAGCAGTACAAATGCTCAGGCCTTTGACACAATTATATCCCCAGTGAGGGGTGTGACACTGATGTAGCCTCTTCCTTGATAACTCTAACACTCATAATGTTCTCACTGAGTAGGCTGGCATTCCTGTCACATCCTATGTGAGACTTCTTATACAGGATTTCCTCCCTGAGATCTTTGAGGCATAGATTAAACATTCAAAGATCTCAAACACATTCAAAGCCTCCAGCTAAGCCTCTTGCAGTAAGATATTTTCCTCACTAAGGATATTCATAGTCATGTAATAGTGTGATTGAGGGATCTGAAACATATTATATACATTGAGTTCTTGGACATATGTATTCAACTCACTGAGAACTCAGAGACAATACCCTAGCTGAGTCCTGTGGCAATCATTGATTAATCTCAATGAAGCCCCTGACACATCCTCAATGAGGCCTGTAGCTGGATAATATTTTATTATTGATTTCTGGGTCACATATGTGATTCTTGCTGAAACTTGCTGAAACTCAACTAATAGCCTCACTCTGGAATTAACTTTAAACATCAAGTATCGAAGGCATATACTGTATTTGCAAAGGCCTCTTACTCTTACCATTGGCACACTAATGACTATGACCCATGTAATATCCTTGTTCTGATGGTGTCTACTCAAATAGAACCCTCCTGGTGGTCTTATCCCTGATAGGATATTCATAATAAGTCCTCCTCTGACATTTGCATCCTATACACACTGTGGCCTCTAATATTCATATTTTATTTCATTGATTATACAGACACCTGTAAGCAACTTCCTAAAGAAGCTCTAAACTATCCTCACTCACAGCATTTAGAATTGTGATATTTTCTCGGAGAGTTCTGAAACCCATATTAATAGACTCATAGAAGATTTCAATGCATAAAATTTCCTCATGTGGCTGCTGATACTAATAGATTTTATTCACTGAGTTCTGAGATACTCCATCATAATCCCCCTGAGGTTTATGAAATCTTCACTCAGGTTCTTATACGTTCTACCCACACTGAAGCCTCTGACTCATGGTATCCTCATAGTGGCCTCAGGAAAACATATTTTTCTCTTACCCCTCTAAAAAGCAATCTATCCTCTGCTGAGACCTCTAACAACAATGAAGTACCAGTGTTGAGTCCTCTGACTCAGTTAATAGCCTCAATGAGATTTTGGGCTCATGTTATATCTTTCTGAATACTCTGACATATATAATATACTCCCTGAGGCCTCTAAATCCCTGAGGTCCTCTGACACTTTTAAGTGTCTCCTTGAGGTCTCTGACACAGACTGTAGCTCCACTTGGGACTTTCACCCAAGCAGCAGAAATTCCAAGGCCTTCAACACAGTAATACCCTCAATGAAGTATGTGACATTAGTATACCTTCTCCCCTGAGGACTCTAACACAATTAATGTTCTCTCTCAGTAGCCTGGCATTCCTGTTTTATCCTCTGTGAGGCCTCTGACATATAGGATTTCTTTCCTGAGACCTTTGAGCCATAGATCGAACATACTGAGATCTCAAACACATGCAATGCCTTCAACAAGGCCTCTTGCAGTCAGATATTTTTCTCATATAAGGATGTTCATAGTCATATAACAGTGTGATTGATGGCTCTAATACATATACTACTCACACTCAAGTAATAGCTTTTCTCTGGATTCTGACACATAATATCCTCCTGTAGACTCTAACACATTTACTATGCTTACTGAAGTCTCTAACAAACAATAAGGGCTTCAGTGAGGACTGAAACTTCTGATATACATAATATTCTTAGTCAGGGCTTTCACATTTATATAAAATTCTAATTGAGTTCTCTGATATTCATATAATGTCCTCAGTGAAGCTCCATCTATGTAAAAGATGTAATGCCTCACTGAGGCATTTTACAGAATATACTCATTGAGGTCTGTAACACTCATATAATATTTTCACTGATTCCTCTGACACTCATGTAATGAGGCCTCTGTCATCTATAATGTCCTCACTCAGTGCTCTGACATACAACATGCAATTTAAGGCCTTTACCTATATAATATCCTCTCTGATACCTGTGGCACTAATATGATATCTTCACTGAGGTTTATAACAAATATCATGTTCACATGAGGCCTCTAACACATATAATGATCTCACTGAGGCCTCTGTTTAATGCACTATCCACATTAAAACCTCTAAAGAATACAATCTTCTCACTGAGGTTTCTGACACATAAAATGTGCTCACTGAGTTCTCTAACACATATAACATCCTCTCTCAGTTCTATATCTCATGTAATATCCACACCGAGTCCTGTGACACTAATATAGTATCTTCATTGTAGCCTTTACCAGATACACTATACTCATGAGGCTCTGAAAAGACCTGTGGCACACATATAATATTCTTTTTTACACATAATATTCTTACTGATGCCTCTGAAATTTTCACACTGAGTTATCTGACACATTGATATCCATGCTGATATCTTTAAAATTTATATCATCACTTAGTCCTCTGACACATATAAGGGGGCATATAATATCCTCAGTGAGTCCTCTTACAGATATAATATGTTAACTAAATGGACTAAAATTCATATTGGCTTCATTGAGGCCTCTGACACTCATATAATATCACCACTGAGATTCTGACAAACGTAATATGATCAGTGAAGACTCTAATACATATAATGTGCTCACTGAGTTATCTGACACTTATGTAATATTCTTTAATTTTTTTATTTTTTAGTTGTAGTTGGACACAAAGTATTGTACCTTTATTTTTTGTGTATTTTTATGTGGTGTTGAGGATTGAACCCAGGCCCTCACATGTGCTAGGCAAGTGCTCTACTGCTGAACCACAACCCAGCCCCAAATGTAATATTCTTAATGAGGTGGATGATACATATATATCCACACAAAACCCTTTGACATTCATGTAATAGTCTCATTTAGGCCTCTGAAATATATAATAACCTCACCAAGTTCTCTTTATAATTTTTTTTTCTTTTTTTATTATTGGTTGTTCAAAACATTACAAAGCTTGTGACATATCATATTTCATACATTTGAGCATAAAGATTGCAGAATCACATCAGTTACACATCCACGTCACCAAGTTCTCTTGACACTCATAATATTCTCACCGAAATCTCTGATACTCATATAATATCATCAGTTAAGACTATAACACATATATTTTTTTTATTAGTTTCTCATGGCAGTACAATGATCTTGACATAACATATATTATCCTCATTGAGTTCGCTGGATATTCATATAACAATCTCACTGAGGCCTCTGGCAAAAATAATACCTTGATTGAGTCCTCTGAGTGACATAATATACTCCTTGAGTCATCTAACTCAAAATGACCTATTGAAGACTTTGACACTCAATAATATTCTCAATAACTTGAATACACTGGTATAAACTTGTAATCCCAATGAATCGGGAGCATGAGTCAGGAAGATTGCATGTTTGAATTCAGCCTCAAAAATTTGGTGAAGCTCTGTCTCAAAATAAAAATATAAAAAGAGCTGAGGATGTATCTCAGTGGTAAAGTACTCCTTGGTTCAATCCCCAGAACACACACACACACACACATACACACACACACACATACACACACACACACACACACACACACACACACATATATACACATATATATAATATATTTGCATAAATATATATTTGCATGCATTATATAAATATATAATTTATATAAAGGTGTATATATATTCTCACTGCAGCTTATGACATATATAATATACTCACTCAGACCTCTGACATTCATATAATATTCTCAATGTGTACTCTAACAAATATCCTCAATTTGCCTTTAATAATTATCATATTCTACAGTGGGGCCTCTGATACTCAATAATAATCTCACTGGGGTCTCTGACAAATATAGTATTCTCACAGCGGCTTCAAATACTCAAATATTGTCCCTGGTCAGGTATTTGACACACATAATATTCACACTGAAGCCTCCAAAACATATAATATCCTCACTAAAATCTCTAGCACATATAGTGTTATTACTGAGACCTGTGATACTAATATAGTATCTTCAACGAGACCTGCTACACTAATATAATATTTTATTCAGGACTCTACCACTAATATAATATCTAAACTGAAACTTCTGGCCTATATAATATCCTCACTAAGGCCTGTAATGCAGATAATATTCTCATTGAATCCTCTGCCACTCATGACACATACAATGTCCTCACAGAGGCATGTAGTCCTAATATAATAGTTGATCTTTTGTTTTTGTTTTTTTTTTTGTACTAGATATTGAATCCAGGGGCACTTAACCATTAAGCTACATGCCAGCCCTTTTATTTATTTATTAATTTTTGAGACAGGGTATCTCTAAGTTGCTTAAAGCCTCACTTAGTTGCTGAGGCTGGCGTTGAACTTGCCATCCTCCTGCCTCAGCCTTATGAGCTTCTGGGATTACAAGCATACATGACCTTTTGTCATTGATATTATTACAGTATACACATTGTGCTCTTTAATACTTATGTGATATTCACATTGTTTCCCAAAGTATGCTTACAGTGTAAATAGATCGCCTCTAATAGTAATATATTTACTTACCATGGACCCTTACTGCCTTCACAGCGATATCCAGACTGTGGTCTTTAATGCTAATCTACTATGAACACATTGGTTTTATATCACTATAATAATCGCTAAGTGACCTTCTTATACTAATATAACATCCAAAATTTAGCCTCTAATATTAATGTAACACACAAACACACACACACACACAGTGGCTTCTAATGAAAAATTTTCTTGCAATGGTATTTCTGAGATTTGGCTGAGCTGGATTTATAAGGGTCAACTTCCCTAATAAAGTCTGATGTCTGTTTTTCTGGCATAGTACTGACATGGTGGTTTTTAATAAGCAGTTGACTTTCTCATAGTGCTAAACTTACAGGAACCCTGTATTGGTGGTGCAAAATGCTCTGTATCCTTTCACTCACATTCCCCACTAGTCATTGCTATGCCAGGTTTGTATGTCCATGTAAAACACAGCAATGTATTTTACTCAATGTAGGGATGGATACTCTCAGGTGACCATCACATAACCTGCAAATCAGGACGTCAGCAAGCTCCTCCATGACAATCAATCCTCACTTTCACTACCTGCCCAACTGGGGAACAAAAGCACTCTTTTTTTTTACTCATACATAAAATTCTTTTCCTAAAACTCCTTTTGAGCCTGTCCCTCACTCTCATGACGTTAACAGATGGAAAGTATACACATGTACTTTTCTTTTAATACCTACTTTCAGTTCTTTGGGGTTAAATACATAGAAATGGAGTTGTTGAGTAGTATGATAATTCTATTTTTACTTTTTGATGAAATAGCAAACTATTCCACACACAAGCTTCACATTATTTATTGTCACAGGTATATAAAAGAGTGCTGATTTCTCTTCATCCTTACCCAAAAGTGGAGCTTATCTTGGAAGAAAATCAGTAGGAAAAGTAGAGCTCATCTTAGAAGAAAATCAGACCTTCCGCAATTAGAAATTAAATTGTATAATGGCATGTTGCCCCAGTGGTTGCAGGAGCTGTTGCTGAGGACCTCTGGAGTATATGTGTAGGAGGCTAGCTTGGGGGACACAACAAGAACTCCATGGATAAAAATAGAGGATTGAAAATTCATGGAAGAAACAGAGAAGGAATAGTAGAGCTTACCTTTTGGATTGCCTTTTTTCTTGGAATATTTTTATGAAATGTTCACAAGGTTGCCCCAAATCACTCGTTATTTTTAAATATTTTTATTATGGCTTTATTAGTAAAAGTGAGGAAATTTCACTGCAGTTTTAACTTGCATGTCTATAATGAAACTAATACAATATCCTGTTAATCATCTTTCATGTTTACTAGTAAAAAGTGTATATTCAAGTTCTTTGTCAATTTGAAGCTACTTTGTGGTTTGTTGTGCCAAGAAATATATTCTTGGTCTCTGCTTCAGTTTCCTGTCTCTTAGCTCCTCATTCTTCAATCTATGAAGCAATGTGTCTGTCTGATACCAGTTAGGTGATTAATGGTCTAGGGCTCCTGGGCAACACAGGATGACCATATTCAGTGGGGACAAAAAAAACAAACATCATTACAGAGTTTGAACTTGAGCCTTCCCACATATATAAGGAGAACAGAGGAACTGAAGGCTAAACTGGTAACAAATGATCAATGATTTAATGAATCATGGGTACTTAATGAAGCATCCAAAAAAGAAAAAGATAGAGTTTTAGGACTCTATGTTGTTGAAGGTGCTGGCAGGATGCCCTTTACCACTTACCTTTCCCTGTGTGTGTGGTCATATGCTTGCTCAAATATATTATTTAAAATATGTTTGAAAGATATGCTTTATGGTGAATTGATAGTACTAAATAGTTTTCTGGCAGCTGTGAGCCACTACAGCAAATGATTCAAAGAAGAGGGTCATGGAATGTCTCATTTGTGTCCATGTTAGAAGTTGTAAGCCACCTGGGCACTTGCTGCTTCCATAAGTTCAAGTGAGAACTCTGCCATATTCAGGTAGGTAGTGTTAGAGTTTATATTAAGATTGGGGTTAGGGGTTGGGTTAGGGGTTGGATTAGGGGTTTGATGTTGGGAAAAGGGTTGGGGCTAGGTTAGGAAAATGGTTAGAGGTTTATGGTGAGAATTAGACTTAAGGTTTAGGGTTAGACTTAGGGGTTAGAGTTAGAAGATTAAGGTTAATGGTTGGCTTGGGGTTGGGATTAGCAATATTTTTAGGCATAGGGTTAAGTTAGGGTTTATGGCATGGGATAGAGGTTTAAGGTTAGTGTTAAGAGTTAAGGTTTGATTTTTATTGCATGAAGAAAGGCATCAGGGTAGAGAAATATGGAAAGTGAATGGATGGGAGAAGGAATAAAGCACCAATTGATTTGAGATACTATTAACCTGTAAAAACATTTCACAGTAAAGTGTTTCAATATGGTTGGTACCCCATTATTATCCAAAGTACATGTATGAAGACACAAATTGGTGTGGATAAACTTAAGGAAATAGAGAGAGTAGAAGAGAAAATAAAGGAGAAGTAAGTGAAGGACAACCAAAGAAACAATATCAAGTAAAACAGAAACCCTTATAGGAAATGAGTAACATATAAAATGTTTCTTCTGGCTGAGAAGTTAACTACAAGAGGCTACACATAAAATCTATGAAGATAAATTCTTTTTGGAATCTGGAGAAACAAATTAGAAGATAATCCAGAACTTCCAAAATTATAAACAGGTGTGGAGGCCTGTGGTACCAGTGATTCCAGACTCTGAGGCTTATGGATTACATGAGCACATATTCTAGCCTAGCCAGATTTAACACAGGCTGCTGAGGAGAAAAAGAAGGCTGAGAGGAATGGAAAGTCATGAAAGAAACAGAGAAGGAAAAGCTGAGTTTCATAGACTGCTACTAACAAAACCATAGGGGTGGAGCTAACCAGGCACTTAGGATAGAATATCACAATGCCATATGCCTCAGATGCTAGATGTGAAAATACAGGTTTTGTTTGCCCAGCTGGATTTTGGTCTTGCTTTTGTCCCATCCCTTCTCTCTATGCCCCTATTTCTCCCTTGTAGAATGGATATGTTTACTCTGTGCCATTATATATTGAATGTGTGTGTGTGTGTGTGTGTGTGTGTGTGTATTGATTTTAACAGGGGTTTTCACACTGTGATTTCGTTTCGAATCTCAGAAGAGACTTTGGAATTGGAGTTTTCGGGAATTCTGAAACTGAAGAACATCTAGACTCTTGGCAATGGAATCAATGTATTTTGCATTGTGAGATGAGCATGAACTTTTGAGGGCTGGGAGCAGAATATTATGGTTTAGATATGAGATGTCACTCAAAATGTCATGTGTAAGAAAATGCAAGAAAGTTTAGACATGAAATGTTTGGGTTATGAGAGCCTTAACCCAATCAGTCCATTAATCCACTGAGGGTTTAAGTGGGTGGAAACTGTAGTAAGGTAGTGTGTGGCTAGGGGAGGTGGTTTACTGGGGGCATTCTTTTGAGGTGTATTTGTTCCTGATGAGCAGAGCTCTGTATCTGCTTCCTGTTTGCCAAATTCTGAGCGGCTTTCCTCCTCCACAATGATGGAGTTGGCCTTTTATGGGCTGAAACCTTGGAAACTGTGAGTGCCAAATAAAATTTTCATTCTCTAAAAATGTTCTTGTCAGAACTTTGAGATACAATAGTGAAAAACCTAACTAAAATAATACTACACTATCCAGAAATACTATAGCATATAAAATTAATATAAAACCTGCCTGGTGGCCATTAATATTAATGCAATTATATTATAAATATAATATATATACTATATATATTATATATACTATATATATTCCATACAACTGTATCTGTACCTAATGTAATATCTACCCTGGGGCCTTTAATATTAGTATAATTGATCATACTATAGTGTCTCAAACTGATACAATAATTGCCCATTGGTTTTGCATACTAATGTAATATGCATAGTAAACCATCAAATATGAATATAATACCTGCCTGTGATGATTTATATTAATGTAATGTCCATACTACTACAACTGATACTAATATAGTATCTGCCCTGTGGCCCTTATTATTAATGCAAATCCATACTATAACATCTTTTAAATTTTAAAATATTTTTCTTAGTTGTAGATGAACACAAGACCTTTGTTTTATTTATTTATTTTTATGTGGTGCTGAGGATCAAACCCAGTGCTGCACATGTGCTAGGTAAGTGCTCTACCACTGAGCTGCAAACCCAGCCTCTATAATATAATATCTTAAACTAATAAGATAGCTTTCTTGTGGCCTTTAATATTATTAATATATTAATATACATACATACATATTGTGACTTCTTCTAACAATAGAATAACTTGCCTGTGGCCTTCTATATTAATATTATATCTATACACAAATATAATAGATCTCTTCTGACCTTCAATATCAATGTAGCATTCCTACTACAGAATCTTAAAACTAACATACTCCCTTTCCTGTGCTCTTAGTACTAATATGGCATCCATAAAATAGCAACTAAATCTTCGTAATATCTGCTATGTGACCTTTAATACTAATGTAGCATATAAAACTAATATATTAGCTGCCCTGTGGCCTATAATAAAAAGATATTAATACTATAGCATCTAAAACTGAAAGAACATCTGCCTTATGGCCTTTAGTACTCATATGATATTCATATTATAGCATATAAAACTCATGTGACAGTGGCCTGTGGCATTTAATGCTGATATGGTATCCATATAAGAACATCAAAAACTGATAGATTTGCTGTGGGTTTAATATTAACATGATATCCATATGGTGGCCTCTAAAACTGAAATAATAGCTGCCTTGTCTCCTTTTAATACTAATCCAGTATCTAAACTGTAGCATCTAAAACTGATATAATAGGTGCTCTGTGGCCTTCATTACTAATACATCTATAATTATAGCATCAAAATTTAATATAATAGCTGCCCTGTGGCATTTAGTACTAACATGATATTCATATTGTAGCATATAAAACTGATGTAAGTGCTGTGCTATGACCTTTTATACTAATATAGATAGTGTGGCACTAACATGAATATAATGGCTGTTCAGTTGCCTTCAATACTAATACAGTATCAATACTGTGGCAGCTGGAACTAATAAAATATCTGCCCTGTAGCCTTAAAGACTATTATGTTATCTATATTATAGCTTCTATAGCTAATATATTGTCTGTTCTTTGGTCTTTAATATTAATATGATATCCATATTACAGCTTCTAAAACCAATATAAAAAGGCCAGTTGCCATCTAACCCTAATATGAATATGATATCCATACTTTAGCCATAAAACTAAAATAACAACTGCCCTGTAGCATTTAATATTAATATAATATGCATTATTTGGCCTACAAAACTAACATAGTAGCAGCCATGTGGCCTTTAATATTAATATAATACATACACTGTAGCCTAGAATCTAATTTGTTTTTCAAATTTATTTATTTATGTATTTTTTATTGGTTTTTCACAACATTACAAAGCTCTTGACATATCATATTTCATACATTAGATTGAAGTGGGTTATGAACTCCCAATTTTTACCCCAAATGCAGATTGCAGAATCATGTCGGTTACACATCCACAATTTTACATAATGCCCTATTAGTAATTGTTGTATTCTGATACTTTTCCTATCCCCTACTATCCCCCCTCCCCTTCCCTCACATCTTCTCTCTCTACCCCATCTACTGTAATTCATTTCTCTCCTTGTTTATTTTCCCATTCCCCTCACAACCTCTTATATGTAATTTTGTATAGCAATGAGGGTCTCCCTTCATTTCCATGCAATTTCCCTTTTCTCTCCCTTTCCCTCCCATCTCATGTCTCTGTTTAATGTTAATCTTTTCTTGCTGCTCTTCCTCCCTGCTCTGTTCATCATTGCTCTCATTATATCAAAGAAGACATTTGGTATTTGTTTTTTAGGGATTGGCTAGCTTCACTATAATCTGCTCTAGTGCCATCCATTTCCCTGCAAATTCCATGATTTTGTCATTTTTAAGTGCTGCGCAATATTCCATGGTGTATACAGGCCACATTTTTTTTATCCATTCATCTATTGAAGGGCATCTGGGTTGGTTCCACAGTCTAGCTATGGTGAATTGTGCTGCTATGAATATCGATGTGGCAGTATCCCTGTAGCATGCTCTTTTAAGGTTTTCAGGGAATAGTCCGAGAAGGACAATAGCAGGGTCAAATGGTGGTTGCATTTACAGCTTTCCCAGGAATCTCCATACTGCTTTCCAAATTGGCCTATAATCTAATATAATGGCTGTCTCATGGCCTTTAGTACTAACATGATATTCATACCATAGAATCCACAACTAAGATCATAGTTATTATGGATTCTAAAGCTAATGTAACAAGTGTCCTGTGACCTTTAATTTTACATAATATCTATACTATAGTATCTAATACTAATATGATAGCTGCCCTATGATCTTTAATATCAACATGATATCTATACAATAGCATTAAAATTGATATACTAGTCCACTGTGGCTTTTAACATTAATATAGCATCTTTAGTAGAGTGTCTAATACTGACATTATAGCTGCCCTGTGAACTTTCATGTTAATATGATGTAGATACTATAGCAACTAAAACTAATTAAATCACTGACCTCTTTCCTTTATTATTAACATAATATCCAAATACATTTCTATGGCCTTTAACATTAATATGATATCCACAGTGTGGCCTCCAGAACCAATGTAATTGCCTCAATGTTGCTTTCATGCTAATATTATGCCCATAAAATAGCATCTACAACTAATGCAATAGCTGCACTGAGGCCTTGGCATGAATTTGATATTAGTACCATGGCATCTGAAATGAATATAATACTTGACCTGTGGCAAGTAATACTAATATAATATTTATTACATAGTATCTAAAGCTAATATAATAGTTAATCCTGTGTCCTTTAATATCACTTTGATATCCTGCTAGAATATCTAAAACTAAATGATAGCTGCACATTTTTTTATTTGTACTATTCGTAGTGTAGCATCTGATACTAATATATTAATATTCATGTAACATTTTTATTTAGTATCTAAAATTAATATAATATCTGTACTGTGGCTTTTAAAGCTAATAGGATATTAGTATCATAAATAGGTATTATAGCATCAAAAACTAATATGCATACTGTATCATCTAAACCTGACATAATACTTGTCCAATGGCCTTTAATAGTAATATAATATCCATACTAGAGCATATACAACTAATGTAATACTGCCTTGTGCCTTGTTACTATATTCTTAGCACAGTATCAAAACCAGATATCATAGCTGCACTGTGGCTTTTAACTCTAATATAATATCCATACATAGCATCTAAAATGAATGTAGCAGCTGATTTGTGGCCTTATTATTAATTTGATATCCATAGTGAAGCATGTAATACCAATATAATAGTTGTCTTATTGCCTTAATAACTAACATATTTTCCACATGTAGCACATAAAACTAATAAAATAGCTATGCAGTGGTGCGAAAGACTAATCTGATGCCCACAGTGTAAAATCTGTTACTAATAGATTTGATGTCCTCTAGCCTTTAATATTATTATAATGTCTATACTATACTTTCTACAATTTGTACAATAGCTTCTCTGTCACTTTTTATGTTACAGGAATATCCATAGTATTGCATCTAAAACTATTTTTATATCTTCCCTGTGGCCTGCAGTACTAATATTTTATCCACACTATAGCATGGAAAATTAATATAATAACTGTACTGTGGACTTCAATATGAAAGCCATTCTTTAATCTCTAAAACTAATATAATAATTGACCTGAGACCTTTAATATTAACATACTACCCATACTTTTGCTCTAAAACTATTATAATAGCTGCCACATGGCTTTAATGTTAATATAATATTCATAGTGTGGCTTATAAACTAATATAATGGCTGCTTTTAATACTAATGTGATATACATAGAATAGAATTTAAAAAAACAAATAGCTTTCTGTGGCCTTTAATATTAACATAATATCCATACTTTTGGCCTCTAAAACTTACATAATATCTGCCACGTAGCTTTTAATATTAATAGAATATACAAACTGTGACATATAAACTTATATAATGGCTGCCATGTGGCCTTTGATACTAATATCACTTCTACATGTCATATCCAAGACTAACAAAATAGAGCCCTCTTGTTTTAGTCAGCTTTTTTCATTGCTGTAACCAAAAAGCACAATTGTAGAAGAGGAAAGGTTCATTGGAGGCTCACAGTTTCAGAGTTCTCAGTCCACAGAGAGCTGGATCCATTCCTTGTCTTTCATGATGAGGCAGGATATCATGGTCGAAGAGTGTGGTGCAGGAAAGCAGCTCTCATGATGTTCAGAAATCAGAGACAGAGAAAGAGATCTCCACTTACCATATACAAATATATCCCCAAAGATATGTTTCCAATGCCCCAAGTTCTCCAGCCACACCTCACCAGCCTTCAGTTACCAGGCAATCAATCTCATGAGGTGATTAATTTACTGATTTGTGTTAAGACTCTTACAACCCAATCTCTGAAACTTTTTGCATTGTTTTATACATGAATACTTAATTCATTCCTAAGAGTCCCCATAGTTTCAACAGTTCCAATATTGCTCAAAGTTCAAGTCCAAAGTTAAGGCAATGTTGCATGTTGAGCTCCCCTAAAATTAAAAGCAATTTACAAGTATCCAATATATAATGGTACAGAGCAAACATTTTCATCCAGAAAAATAGGGGCATAGAAAAAAGGGATAAGAACAAAGACTGAAATCCAGCTGGGAAAACAAGTTCTGTAGTTCTGCGACTGGCATCTGGAGCTCATAGCATCATGATGTTCTCTCCAAAGGGCTTGTGTAGATCTGCCCCTGTGGCCTTGTGGTTTGTAACTAAGTGGCTTTCTGTGGGCTTGTCTCTGCTTGATTCCTGCAGCTTTCTTAGGATGGTGTCCCACATTACTGGCATTTCTTAATCTTGGGGGTCTCACACCTCCACACTTTGCCCTCTCAGGGGCTGCCTGCATGGACTCCAACCCTGCTGCACTTTGCCTGGACTCCCAGGCCTTCCTTTGAAATCTTGGTGGAAATTTCTATGACCCCCTAATTCAAGCATCCTGCATTCCTGCAGAACCAGCACCACGTGTTTGGTGCCAATGTCTATTGCCATTCAAAGCAATAAGTGGTAAAGCCTTCAGGAACCTTGGATGCAACAGCCTCAGAGTGTCTGGTGGAAGCATGTTGAAAAAAATTTCTAGGCCCCCTTGTGCAAGAAGGATGCCCCAGGGCTGGGGATGTGGCTCAAGCAGTAGAGCGCTCACCTGGGCTGTGGCCGCAGTTCGATCCTCAGCACCACATACAAAAAAAGATATTGTGTCTGCCGAAAACTAAAAAATAAATATTACAATTCTCTCTCTCTCTCCCTCTCTCTCTTTAAAAAAAAAGAAGAAAGATTCCCCATTAATCTCCAAGAGAATTTTCACTTTTACTCCCTTGGGCCTGAGTTGGGTGTGGTCTTGCTAGCTCTTCAGATGCCCTCAAGCCATCTTTTTTATTGTCTCTGGGCAGTCTTTAGCATTACATTAGTAATGGTAAAGTCTTTAAAAACTGCAACTTCTTGGTCCCAGTTTTATTCCCATCTTTCAAGTTCATGTTTTTCAAATTTGTTCTGCTTTCTGCTTCTGAATGTCAAAATAAACTTGGCTAAAAGCCATCAACAATATCCATGCCACTTCCTGAATTCTGTGCTGCCTAGACATTTCTTCTGCCAGGTCAAGATGGGTGTCACTTTTAAAATCAGCCTCACAGAAAATCTCAGGACATAAGCAAAATGCAGACAACTTCTCAGCCAGAACATAACATCAATGGCATCTAGTCCACTTACCAATAGTATCCTCCTCTGAGCCCTCTCAAGCCCTGTCTTCACTGTTCTTGGTCCCATTGGCATTCTGGTCTTCTGAGCTCCCACAAGAATTGGCCACTAAGTTCTGCTTACGACAGTTTAAACCATTTTCAGCTTGCACTGTTGAGCATCTCAAAATTTCTTGCACCAATTTCAAAAGAGCTCCAAAAGCTTTTGAACCATATGGTGAGGTTAGTCACAGCAGTGACTCCTCTTCTTGGTACTAATTTATTTTATTCAGATTCTTCACTGCTCTGACTAAAAGACCCAACCAGCAAAGGTATAGAGGAAGGAAGGTGATTTGAGGGCTTATGGTTTCAGATCTCAATCTATTGCTGGTTCCATTCCTTGGAGCTCAAGGTAAAACAGGACATCATGGTAAAAGTGTGCTGTAGAGGGAAGCAGCTCTCATGATGATCAGGAAGGAGATATCTAGCTAGCTCACTAGCTCGATAGATCTCCACTTGCTGGATACAAATATATATGTCAAAGGCTTACCCCAAATGCCCCGTCTCCTCCAGTCAAACCCCACTTGCCTCCAGTCACCACTCAATTAATCCAATCAGGAGATTAATTTACTGATTGAGGTAAGGCTCTTAAAGCCCCATAATTTCTTCTCTGAACCTTCTTGCATTGTCTCACACATGAACTTTGGGAGACACCTCACATCCAAATCATAACACCTGTGGTGATTATAATTAATATATTATCCTATTATAGATTATAAAACTAATATAAGTGCTGTCCTATGGCCTTTAATACTAACATGATATCTATTCTATACAGTCCACCACTAATATAATAGCTACCCTGTGGCCTTTAATAATAATATAATACCCTTACTATATCTTTCATATTATAGCTTCTAAAACTAATAAAATTTCTGCCCTATGACCTTTAATGCTAATATGATCTCCATATTATACATTCTAAAACTATTGTAATAGCTGCCCTGTGACATTGAATACTAAAATGATATTTGTACAATAGCATCTAAAAGTAATAAAATTAATAAAATATGACTAATTCCCCTTATCTAAAGACATCCATATAAATATATATATTTATATATATTTTTATTTATATATGACTCTCCTGTGGTCTTTAATAACAATGTAATATCTATACTATAGCATCTAAAACATGTAGTTACCATGTAGAATTTGATAATAATATTCATAATACCATATTTGAAATAAAAATAATAGCTGTGTGCTTTGGCATATATATACATATACATATACATATATATATATATATATTTATATACATATACATATATATATATATACATATATATATATACATGTACATGTAATTTTTTTTTATTTTTACGTGGTGTTGAGGATAAAACCCAGTGCCTCATGCATGATAGGCAATTGTTCTACCTCTGAGCCACAACCCCAGCCCTATACTATGCCATCTTAAAATCATAAAATATATGTCCTTTGGCCTTGATTATTATATTAATGTAAGTCCATATTACAGTATCTAAAACTATTATAATAGCTGCCCTGTGGTATTTAATATCAATAGGATATCCCTTACTGAGTCCTCTAAAACTTGGTTAATAGCTTCCGTATGTCTTTTGTAACTAATATAATATCAACCCTGTAGCATCTAAAGCTAAAAGGACACCTGCATTTTAGCCTTTTATATTCATATAATATCCATACCAGCATCTAAAATTGATATAATAGCTATGGTGTATCTTTTAATATTAACATGATTTTTCACATTATAGCATCAAAAATGATATAGCTATCCTGAGGTCTTTAATGCTAATATGAGATCCATATTTTAGCATCTAAAACTGATGTAATAGTTGCTCTGTGGCCTTTAATATTAATATGATGTCCCTACCGAGTCCTCTAAAACTCATTATTTAGCTTCCCTATATCTTTTATTACTTACATAATATCCATCCTATAGAATCTCAAACTAAAACAATAGTTGCCTTTTGGCCTTTTACTTTAATGTAATACCTAAAATTGATAAAATATCTTCCCTCTGGCCTTAAAAACTGATATCATATAGAAGCTATAGACACTAACATTATTATAACTGCTGCCTTGTGGTCTCTAAAACCAAATGATGTCCACACTATAACATCTATAACTAATATAATATCTGGTATATGTCCTTTAATACTATGGAAATATTCATGCTTTAGCATCCTAAAGTAATAGCTTCCCTATGGCTTTCAGCACTAATATAATATCCATACTATTTTATCTAAAGCTAATATATATATCTCACATCTAATACTAATAAAATACCAAGTTGTGGTCTTCATAGTACTATAATATTCATAATATAGCATCTAAAATAACTATAATAGCTGCCTTGTGACCTTTTATATTAATTAATATCCATATTATAGCACCCTAAGCTAATATGATATATATCCTGTAGCCTTTAACACTAGTGTAGTATTCACATATTAGTACCTAAAACTGATAAAATAACTGCCCTTTGGCCTGTAACATCGATGTAATATTCATACTTTGCTATCTCAAGCTAATGTAATAGCTGACATGTGGCCTCTCATATTTATATTATGTCCATAGAACAGCATAAAAACTAATATGATAGCTGACATCTGGCCTTTGAGTTAATGTAATATTAATAAAATAACATCTTAAACTAATATAATGGTTAAACTTTGGTCCTTAATACTAATAGATGTTATAACATGTATACCACAGAATCATATACTAATATTTTATCTGCCCTTTGGCCTTTAGTTATAACATAATATCCATAGTATAGCATTTGAAACTAATTTAAAAACTATTCTATGGACTTTGATATTAATATTATATTTGTGTTTTGGCATTATAAACTAATATAATAGCTGCATTATGATCTATAATGCAAGTGTAATATCTATACTAAATCCTTTGAAAAATGGCATAATAGCTGTTCTGTGGCCCTTAACACTGATAAGATATCTAAACTATCATATCTAAAATTAATGTAATAGCTATACTGTGGCCCTGAATACTAATGTGATATACATACTATAGCATCTAAAACTAATATAATAGCTTCCCTGTAGTGTTTAATACTAATATTATATGTATATTATAGCTTCTAAAACCAATGCAATAGATGCAGTGTGACTTTTAATATTAATATACCATTCTTTCTATGACCTGTATATATTTCTATGACCAATATAATAATTTCCTGGTCAATGTTCATATTTATTTATTGTCCACATTATAGCATCTAAAACAGATAAATAGATGGCCTGTGGCATTTAATATGAACATTATATCCATACTATTGCACTTTAAACTAACATAATATCTGCTTTATGGCTAATAACTAATATGATATTCCTATAATCTTATCTAAAATTAATATATTAACTGCATTGTTGACTTTAATACTAATATGATATTCATACTCAAGCAACTAAAAGTGGTATAATTTTTACCTTTGGCCTTTAATACTAATATGGTATCTATATTAGAACATCTAAAACTGATCAAATGGCTGTAATACCAGTAACGAGTTCTGCTTCTTAACATGTTGACATATAACATTAGAGAAGCACACCAAAGCAAGCATATAAAACAGGATTTATTTAAAAAGGGGTAACAGACTTCTGCTTGGAGGGAGAAAGGGGCCATAGCTGGTATCCTGGAATCCCAAGAGCCTTTTTTTTCATTTTATTTTTTTTAATTTGTTTTAATTAGTTACACATGACAATATAATGATCTTGACATATCATACATTTGAATCAGATGGGGTATAATTTCTCATTTTTGAGTGTACAGGTTGCAGAATACCATTGGTCATGTAGTCAAATATATACATACAGCAATAATAATGTCTATTTTATTCTGCTACCCTTTCTTCCCCCCCTCCCCTCCCATCACTTCTCTCTACCCAATCTAATGTGACACACTTCTTTTTTTTTCTTTTTCTTCACCTGTAATGATGAGGGTCTCCTTCCATCTTCATGAAATTCCCCTTCTTTCTCCCTTTTCCTCCCACCTCTCTATCACAAAGAGCCTTTTTATATATCTCAGGCTTCTTTTGTTCTTTTGCTGTCTTCCCTTTATCTCTTCCCTTCTTGCATACATGACTAGGCCCAGGAGATGCTCAGTGGGATGGCCAAAAGGTGAGAAGCAGATGGTTTGGAGGGGCCAAAGTGGAGCATTTGGGCAAGAAGGGGGGCCCAGGGTGAATTAACTAGCAACTTTTACAACTCCCTCTAGGGAAGGACATTCCTGGGCAGGTTACCTTAGCAACAAGTTGGAGCAGGGGCAGATTATCTGATAAGGGTGGAGGAAGGGCTCTGAAGGCATTAGCATTTCAATTCCTCTCCAACATCTGGGATTAACTGTAATTGGCCTCCTTGATCTGATCTGACTCAATCTACCTATCTTTACTGACTGCCTGACTAATTTTGTGTTCATATGCACTTTGACCTTTGATATGAATATGATAGCCATACTATAGTATTCAAAGCTAATATAATAATTGTACTGTGACATTTATAATTAATATCATTATTATAGATTTAAAACCAATATAATAGCTTTCCTGTGACATTCAATTTTAATAAAATATTTATGCTATAGCATCCTATACTAATATTATAGCTGCTCTGTGACATTTATGATTAATATAATATCAGCATTATACATTTTAAAACTAATATTATAGGTACACTTTGATATTTAATTTTAATATAATATCCATACTATAGCATGAAAAGTAATATAATAGCTGACCTTTAATATTAACCTGATATCTGTACAATAGCATTGAAAAATCAATATATCATTGCACTTCAATGTTAGGGTTAGGGTTAGGGTTAGGGTTTGGGTTAGGGTTCTTGTTTGGGTTCGGGTTAGGGTTAGGTTTAGGGTTAGGGTTAGTGTAAGGGTTCGGGTTCTGGTTATGGTTAGGGTAAGGGTTCGGTCAGGGTTAGGTTTAGGGATAGGGTTATAGTTAGGGTTAGGTTTAGCATTAGGGTTAGGGTTAGGGTTATTTTTCGGGTTAGGGTTAGGGATCGGGATCGGGTTGGGGTTTAGGTTAAGGGTTAGGGTTAGTGTTAGGGTTAGGGTTCGGGTTAGGGTTAGGTTTAGGGTTAGGGTTAGGGTTCGGGTTAGGAATAGGGTTAGTGTTAATGTTAGGGTTAGGTTTAGTGTTAGGGTTAGGGTTCAGGATCGGGTTAGAGTTACGGATAGGGTGAGGGTTCGGGTTAGGGTTAGGTTTAGGGTTAGGGTTAGGGTTAGGTTTAGGGTTAGGATTAGGGTTAAGGTTAGGCTTGGGGTTAGGGTTAGGGTTAGGGTTAGGGTTCGGATTCGGTTTAGGTTTAGGGTTATGGTTAGGGTTCGGGTAACGGTTGGGGTGTGGGTTCAAGTTAGGGTTCGGGTTCGGGTTAGGGTTAGGTTTAGGGTTAGGGTGTGGGTTCGGGTTAGGGTTAGGTTTAGGGTTAGATTAGGGTTCAGGTTAGGGTTAGTGTTCGGGTAAGGGTTAGGGTTAGCGTTAGGGTTAGGGTTAGTGTTAGGGTTCCGGTTCGGGTTAATGTTAGTTAGGGTTAGGGTTACAGTTAACGTTAGGTTTAGGGTTAGGGTTAGTGTTAGGGTTCGGGTTCGGGTAAGGTTAGCGTTAGGGTTAGGGTAAGGGTTAGGGTTAATGTTCGGGTTCGGGTTAGGGTTAGGGTTAGGGTTAGGATTCGGGTTAGGGTTAGGTTTAGAGTTAGTGTTCGGGTGTCGGTTAGGGTTAGGGTTAGGGTTATGGTAAGGATTAGGGTTAGGGTTAGGGTTAGGGTTATGGTTAGGGTTAGGTTTATGGTTAGGGATAGGGTTAGGGTTAGGGTTAGGGTTAGGGTTTGGGTTAGGGTTACGGTTAGGGTTAGGGTTAGGTTTAGGGTAAGGTTTAGTGTTCCGTGTAGGGTTAGGTTTAGGATTAGGGTTAGGATTAGTTTTAGGGTTAGGGTTAGGGTTAGGGTTATGGTTAAGGTTCGGGTGCAGGTTAGGGTTAGGGTTAGGGTTATGTTTAGTGTTAGCGTTAGGGTTAGGGTTAGGGTTCGTGTTCGGGTTAGGGTTAGGTATACAATTAGGGTTAGGGTTAGGGTTTGTGTTAGGTTTCGGGCTAGGATTAGGGTTAGTGTTAATGTTAGTTTTAGGGTTAGGGTTAGGGTTAGGGTTAGTGTTCGGGTGATGTTTAGGGTTAAGTTTTGGGTTAGGATTAGGGTTAGGGTAAGGGTTAGGGTTCGGGTTCGGGTTAGGATTAGGGTTAGTGTTAATATTAGGGTTAGGGTTAGGGTTAGGTTTAGGGTTAGGGTTAGGGTTAGGTTTAGGTTTAAGGTTCGGATTAGGGTTAGGTTTAGGGTTGGGGTTAGGGTTAAGGTTAGGGTTAGGGTAAGGGTAAGGGTTAGGGTTCGGGTTCGGGTTAGGATTAGGGTTAGTGTTAATGTTAGGGTTAGGGTTAGGTTTAGGATTAAGGTTCGGATTAGGGTTAGGTTTAGGGTTGGGGTTAGGGTTAGGGTTAGGTTTAGGGTTAGGGTTAGGGTTAGATTTAGGGTTCGTGTTCGGGTTAGGGTTAGGGTTAGGGTTCGGGTTCGGGTTAGGTTTAAGTTTAGGGTTAGTGTTAGGGATAGGGTTAGGGTTAAGGTTCACGTTAGGATTAGGGTTAGTGTTAATGTTATGGTTATGGTTAGGGTTAGGGTTAGGTTTTGTGTTCATGATCGGGTTAGAGTTAGTGTTAGTGTTAGGGTGAAGGTTAGGATTAGGGTTCGGGTTAGGGTTAGGGTTAGGGTAACGGTTAGGTTTCGGGTTCGGATTTAGATTAGGTTTTGTGTTAGGGTTAGGTTTAGGGTTAGGGTTAGGGTTCGGTTTGGGATTAGGGTTAGTGTTAACGTTAGGGTTAGGGTTAGGTTTAAGGTTAGGTTTCGGGTTCGGGTTCTGGTTAGTGTTAGACTTATGGTTAGCATTAGGGTTAGGTTTAGGAGTAGGGTTAGGGGTAGGGTTAGGGTTAAGGTTCGGTTTGTGTTAGGGTTAGGGTTAGGGTTTGGGTTAGGGTTAGGTTTAGGATTAGGGTTAGGGATAGGGTTCGTGTTCGGTTTAGGGTTAGGGTTTGGGTTAGTGTTAGGGTTAGGGTTCGGGTTCGGGTTCGGGTTAGGGTTAGGGTTAGGGTTAGGGTTAGGGTAAGGGTTCGGGTTAGGGTTCAGTTTTGGGTTAGGGTTAGGTTTAGAGTTAGGGTTAGTGTTAGGGTTATGGTTAGGTTTAGGGTTCGGATTAGGATTAGGGTTAGTGTTAATGTTAGGATTAGGGTTAGGTGAATGGTTCATGTTCGGGTTCGGTTGAGGGTTAGTTTTAGGTTTAGGGTTAGGGTTAGAGTTAGGATTCGTGTTCAGGTTAGGGTTAGGGTTAATGTTCGGGTTCGGTTTCGGGTTAGGGTTAGGGTTAGTATTAGTGTTCAAGTTCGGGTTAGGGTTAGGGTTTGGGTTCGGGTTAGAGTTAGGATTTGTGTTCGGGTTAGGGTGAGTTTAGGGTTCGGGTTAGGGTTAGGTTTAGGGTAAGGGTTAGGTTTCAGGTTCGGGTTAGGATTAGGGTTAGTGTTAATGTTAGGGTTAGGTTTAGGGTTAGGTTTAGAGTTAGGGTTAGGGTTAGGTTTAGGTTTAAGGTTCAGATTTGGGTTAGGTTTGGGGTTGGGGTTAGGGTTAGTGTTAGGGTTCGGGTTAGGATTAGGGTTATTGTTAATGTTAGGGTTAGGGTTAGGGTTAGGTTAAGGGTTCGGGTTCGGGTTAGTGTTAGCGTTTTGGTTTTGGTTATGGTTATGGTTAGGGTTAGGGTTTGGGTTAGGGTTAGGGTTCGGGTTTGGTTTAGGGTTAGGGTTAGGGTTAGGGTTAGATTTAGGGTTCGTGTTCGGGTTAAGGTTAGGGTTAGTGTTCGGGTTCGGTTTCGGGTTAGGGTTAGGGTTAGTTTTAGTGTTCGGGTTCGGGTTAGGGTTAGGGTTCGTTTTCGGGTTAGTGTTAAGTTTAGGGTTAGGGTTAGGGTTAGTGTTAGGGTTAGGGTTAGGGTTAGGGTTAGGGTTAGGTTTCGGGTTCGGGTTCGGGTTAGGGTTAGGGTAAGTGTTAGCGTTTGGGATAGGGTTAGGTTTAGGGTTTGGGTTCGGTTTCGGGTTCTGCTTAGGGTTAGTTTTAGTGTTCGGGTTCGGGTTCGGTTTTGGGTTAGGCTTAGGGTTAGTTTTAGTGTTCGGGTTCGGGTTAGGGTTAGGGTTCGGTTTCGTGTTAGGGTTAAGTTTAGGGTTAGGGTTAGGGTTAGTGTTAGGGGTAGGGTTTGGGTTAGGATTAGGGTTAGTGTTAATGTTAGGGTTAGGGTTAGGTTTAGGATTAAGGTTCGTATTAGGGTTAGGTTTAGGGTTGGGGTTAGGATTAGGGTTAGGTTTAGGTTTAGGGTTAGGGTTAGATTTAGGGTTCGTGTTCGGGTTAGGATTAGGGTTAGTGTTAATGTTAGGGTTAGGTTTAGGGTTAGGGTTAGGTTTCGGGTTCCGGATCTGGTTAGGGTTAGGCTTAGGGTCAGGGTTAGTGTTAGGTTTAGGGTTGGGGTTATTGTTAGGGTTAGGATTAAGGTTCGGGTTCTGGTTAGGGTTAGGGTTAGGGTTAGGGTTCGGGTTAGGGTTTGGGTTAGGGTTCGTGTTCATGTTAGGGTTCAGGTTAGGGTTAAGTTTACGGTTAGAGTTAGGGTTAGGGTTAGGATTCGGGTTCGGGTTAGGTTTAGGGTTAGGGTTAGGGTTCGGGTATGGTTCGGGTTAGGTTTAGGGTTAGGGTTAGGGTTAGGTTAGGGTTTCGGTGAGGGATACTGTTATTTTTCGGATTTGGGTTAGGGTTAGGGTTCGGGTTCGGGTTAGGGTTAAGGTTAGGGTAGGGGTCGGATTAGTTCAGGGTTAGGGTTAGTGTTAGTCTAGGTTTACGTTTCGCATTAGGGTTATTGTTCGGGTTAAGGTTATGTTTAGGGTTAAGGTTAGGGTTAGGGTTAGGGTTAGGGTTAGGGTTAGTGTTAGGGATTGGTTAGGGTTAGTTCAGGGATAGGGTTCGGGTTAGGGTTCTGGTTCATGTTAGGGTTAGGGTTAGGGTTACGGTTGGGTGTAGGGTTAGGGTTCGGGTTAGGGTTCTGTTTAGGTTTAGGGTTCGGGTTACCGTTAGAGTTAGGTTTAGTGTTAGAGTTAGGTTAGGGTTCGAGTTAGGGTTAGGTTTAGTGTTAGTGTTAGGGTTATGGTTATGGTTCGGGTTAGGGTTAGGATTAGGGTTAGGTTTAGGGGTCGGGTTAGGGTCAGGGTTCGGGATAGGGTTAGGGTTTCGGTTAGGGTTCGGGTTAGGTTTCGAGGTAGGGTTCGTGTTAGTGTAAGGGTTCGTGTTAGGGTTAGGAGTAGGGTTAGGGTACGGTTTAGGGTTAGGGTTTGGGATAGGGTTATGGTTAGGGTTCGGATTAGGGTTAGGGTTATGGTTAGGGTTAGGTTAGATTTAGGTTTCAGGTTAGAGTTAGGGTTAGGATTTGGGATAGGGTTAGGGTTAGGGTTGGGTTTCGCGATAGGGTTAGGGTTAGGGTCGGGTTATCATTAGTGTTCAGGTTAGGGTTTGGGTTAGGTTAGGGAAGGGTAAGTGTTAGGGTTCGGGTTAGGGTTAGAGTAGGGTAAGTGTTAGGGTTCGGGTTATGGTTAGGTTTAGCATTAGGGAAAGGGTTAGGGTTAAGGATAGGGTTAGGGTTACGGTTCGGGTTAGGGTTAGAATTAGGCTTAGGTTTAGGGTGAGTGTTCATGTTAGGGTTAGGGTTAGGGTTACGGTTAGGGTTAGGGTTATGGTTTGGTTTAGGGTTCGGGTTAGGGTTAGGGTTCGGGTTAGGGTTAGGGTTAGAGTTAGGGTTAGAGTTAGAGTTAGGGTTCGTGTTTGGGTTAGGTTTAGTGTTAGGGTTAGGTTTAGGTTCGGGTTAGGGTTAGGTTTAGGGTAAGGGTTCGTGTTAGCGTTAGGTGTAGGGTTAGGTTTAGGGTTAGGGTTACGGATCGGGTTAGTGTTAGGGTTTAGGTTAGGGTATGTGTTAGGGTTAGGGTTCGGGTTCAAGATCGGATTAGGATTATGTTTAGGGTTATGGTTAGGGTTAGGGTTCGGTTTAGGTTTCTGGTTAGGTTAAGGGTTCGTGTTAGGGTTAGGGGTAGGGTTTGGTTTAGGGTTAGGGTTAGGGTTTGGTTTAGGGTTAGGCTTAGGTTTAGAGTTAGGTTGAGGCTTAGGGTTCCAGTTAGTGTTAGGGTTAGGGTTAGTGTTAGGGTTAGGTTTTGGGTTCGAGTTCGGATTAAGATTAGGTTTAGGGTTAGGTTTAGGTTTAGGGTTCGGGTTAGGGTTCCGGTTAAGTTTAGGGTTCGGGTTAGGTTTAGGGTTCGGGTTCGAGTTCGGATTAGGATTAGGTTTAGGGTTAGGGTTAGGGTTAGGGCTCGGGTTAGGTTTCGGGTTAGGGTTCAGGTTAGGTTTAAGGTTAGGGTTAGGGTGAGGGTTCATGTTAGGGTTAGGGTTAGGATTACGGTTATTGTAAGGGTTATGATTCGGGTTAGGGTTTAGGTTAGGTTTAGGGTAAGGGTTAATGTTATTGTTTGGGTTAGGGCTCGGGTTAGGGTTCGGGTTCGGGGTACGGTTAAGGTTCTGGTTAGGGTTAGGGTTAGGGTATGGTTAGGGTTAGGTTTAGGTTTAGGGTTAGGGTGAGGGATACTGTTAGGGTTATGGTAAGGTTTAGGGTTCGGGTTAGGGTTCGGTTTTGGGTTTGGTTATGTTTCGGGTTAGGGTTCGGGTTCGTGTTAGGGTTAGGGTTAAGTTTAGGGTTCGAGTTAGGATTAGGTTAGTGTTAGGGTTAGGGTTAGTTTAGGGTTAGTTTTCAGGTTAGGATTAGGGTTACGGTTAAGGATAGGTTTAGGGTTCGGGTTAGGTTTAGGGTTAGGGTTAGGGTTAGGGTTCTGGTTCATGTTAGGGTAAGGGTTAGGATTACGGTTATGTTTAGGGTTAGGGTTCGGTTTAGGGTTAGAGTTAGGGTTAGGTTTCAGGTTAGGGTTAGGTTTAGTGTTAGGGTTAGGGTTAGGGTTACGATTCGGGTTAGGGTTAGGGTTAGGGTTAGGGTTGGTGTTAGGGTTAGTTTAGGTTTAGGGTTAGGGTTATGGTTCGGATTATGGTTCTGGTTCATGTTAGGGTTAGGGTTAGGATTACGATTAGGCTTAGGTTTAGGGTTCGGATTAGGGTTAGGTTTAGTGTTTGGGTAAGGGTTAGGGTTATGATTCGGGTTAGGGTTAGTGTTAGGTTTAGGGTTAGTGTTAGGGTTGCATTAGGTTTAGTGTTTGGGTTAGGGTTCGGGTTCGGGTTAGGGTTAGGGTTAGGTTTAGAGTCAGGGATCGGGTTCGAGTTCGGGTTAGGTTTAGGGTACAGGTTAGGTTTCGATTTACTGTTAGGGTTAGGGTTAGGTTTAGGGTTAGGTTTCGGGTTAGGTTTCGGGTTAGGGTTCGGGTTTGGTTTGGCGTTAGGTTTAGGGTGTTGGTTCATGTTAGGGTTAGGGTTAGGGTTACGGTTATTATTAGGGTTATGGTTCGGGTTAGGGTTAAGATTAGGTTCAGGGTAAGTGTTAATGTTATTGTTAGGGTTAGGTTTCGGGTTAGGGTTCGTGTTCGGATTAGGGTTAGGGTTCTGGTTAGGGTTAGGGTTAGGGTTAGGTTTAAGTTTAGGGTTAGGGTGAGGGATATGGTTAGGGTTAGGTTTAGGGTTAGGTTTAGGTTTCGGGTTAGGGTTCGGTTTCGGGTTAGGGTTATGGTTCGGGTTAGGTTTCAGGTATGGATTAGGATTAGGCTTAAGGTTAGGGTTCGGGTTCGGGTTCGGATAAGGTTACTGTTAGGGTTAGGGTTAGTTTCGGGTTAGGTTTCAGGTTAGGGTTAGGATTAGGGTTAAGGATACGTTTAGGGTTCGGGTTAAGGTTAGGGTTAGGAATAGGGTTAGGGTTAGTGTTTTGGTTAGGGTTAAGTTAGGGTTAGGTTTACTGTTAGTATAGGGTTAGGATTCGGGTTAGGGTTAGGGTTTGGTTTAAGGTTAGGTTTAGGGTTCGTGTTAAAGTTAGGGTTAGGTTAGGGTTAGGGTTATGGTTACTTTTAGGGTTGCGTTAGGGTTAGGGTTAGGGTTAGGGTTCGGGTTAGGGTTCTGGTTCATGTTAGGTTTAGGGTTAGGTTTACGGTTAAGGTTAGCATTAGGGTTGGGGTTAGGGTTCGGTTCAGAGTTAGGGTTCAGGTTAGGGTTAGATTTAGGGTTAGGGTTAGAGTTAGGGTTATTGTTAATATTAGGATTAGGGTTATTTTTATGGTTCGTTTTCGGATTCGGGTTAGGGTTAGAGTTAGGGTTAGGTTTAGGGTGCGGGTTAGGATTAGGGTTAGTGTTAATGTCAGGGTTACGGTAGGGTTAGGGTTAGGGTTTTGTTAGAGTTAGTTTTCGGGTTCGCGTTAGGTTAGGTTTAGGGTTAAGGTTGGGTTAGGGTTAGGGTTAGGGTTAGGGTTCGGGTTAGGGTTAGGGTTAGCATTAGTTACACGGTTAGTTTTAGGGTTTTGGTTAGGGTTAGGGTTAGGGTTACGGTGAAGGTTAGGGGTCGGGTTAGGGTTTGGGTTAGAATTAGGTTTAGGGTTAGGTTTAGGGTTAGGGTTAGGGTAAGGGTTAGAATTCGGGTTAGGGTTAGGGTTTGGGTTAGGGTTATTTATAGGGTTAGTTGTAGGGTTTTGGTTAGGGTTAGGGTTAGGGTGAGGGTGAGGTTTAGTGTTCGGGTTAGCATTAGGGTTAGGGTTAGGGTTATGGTTAGGGTGAGGGTTAGGGTGAGGGTTAGCATTAGGGTTAGGGTTAGGGTTATGGTTATGGTTATGGGTAGAGTTAGGGTTAGGGTTCGGGTTAGGGTTACTGTTATGTTTAGGGTTAGGGTTAGGTTTAGGTTTAGGGTTCAGGTTAGGTTGAGGGTTAGGGTTAGGGTAAGTTTTAGGGTTCGGTTTAGGGTTAGGGTTAGAGTTAGTGTTAGGGTTTATTGTTAGGTTTCGAGATAGGGTTCGGGTTAGTGTTAGGGTTAGTGTTATTGTTAGGGTTAGGGTTAATGTTCGGGTTCTGGTTAGGGTTAGATTAGGGTTTGGGTTAGGTTTAGGGTTAGGGTTATGGTTTGTGTTGGGTTATGTTTAGGGTTAGGTTTAGGGTTAGGGTTAGGGTTCGGGATCTGGTTATATTTAGGGTTAGGGTTCGGGTTAGGGTTATGGTTAGGGTTAGGGTAAGGATTATTGTTCCGGTTATTGTTAGGGTTATGATTAGTGTAAAATTTAAGTTTCGGTTTAGGGTAAGGGGTAGCGTTAGGCTTAGGGTTAGGGTTAGGGTTAGGGTTCGGGATAAGATTGGGTTAGGGTTAGGGTTAACTTTAGGGTTAGCGTTCGGGATAGGGTTAGGTTTCGGATTAATATTAGTGTTCGTGTTAGGGTTAGGGTTATTGTTCGGGTTAGAATTAGAGTTAGGGTTATCGTTAGGCTTAGGGTTCGGGTTCGGGTTAGGGTTAGGTTTAGGATTCGGGTAAGAATTAGGGTTAGGGTTAGTGTTAGGGTTACGGTTAGAGTTCAGGTTAGGGTTAGAGTTAGGGTACGGCTTCGGCTTAGGGTGAGGTTTAGGGTTAGGGATAGGTTTAGTGTTCCATTACGGGTTAGGGTGAGCATTAGGTGTAGGGTTTGGGTAAGGAATAAGTTTAGCGTTAGGGTTAGGGTTAAGGTTAGGGTTAGGGTTAGGGTTAGGGTTCTGGTTAGGGTTCGGTTTCATGTTAGGATTCGGGTTAGGGATAGCATTAGTGTTAGGGTTCGGGTTCAGGTTCGGGTTAGGGTTCGGATAGGGTTATGGTTAGGGTTAGGTTTAGGGTTCGGGTTCCGGTTAGGGTTAGGTTTAGGGTTAGGTTTATGGTTAGTGTTCGGGTTCGGGTTAGGTTACGGTTAGGGTTAGGGTTAGGGTTAGGTTTAAGGTTAGGGTTAGTGTTAGTGTTAGGGTTAGGGTTAGGTATAGGTTTAGGGTTCGGGTTAGGGATCGGGTTCATGTAAGGGTTCGGGGTATAGATAGGGTTCGGGTAGGGTTATGGTTAGGATTACGATTAGGGTTAGGTTTAGGGTTCGGTTTAGGTTTAGCTTAGGGTTATGGTACGGTTTAGTTTTCAGTTTTGGGTTTGGTTAGGGTTAGGGTTAGGGTTAGTTTTAGGGTTAGAGTTAGGGTTCGGGTTAGGGTTAACGTTCGGGTTCGGGTTAGGGTTCGGGTTAGGGTTAGGGTTAGGTTTAGGGTTAGGGTTAGTGTTATGGTTTGGGTTCGGGTTAGGGTTAGGGTTAGGGTTAGGGTTCGTGTTAGGTTTCGGGTTAGGGATAGGCTTCGGATTAGAGTTAGCGTTAGGGTTAGGGTTCGGGTTATGGTTTGGGTTCGGGTTAGGGTTAGGGTTATGGTTAGGGTTCGAGTTAGGGTTAGGGTTAGGGTTAGGGTTAGGGTTAGAGTTCGGGTTCGGTTTAGGGTTAGGTTTAGGATTAGGGTTAGGGTTAGGTTTAGGGTTAGGGTTAGTTTTAGGGTTAGCATTAGTGTTAGGTTTCGTGTTCGGGTACGGGTTAGGATTCGGATAGGGTTAGGGTTAGGGTTAGGGTTCGGGTTCCCGTTAGGGTTAGGCTTAGGGTTAGGGTTAGGGTTAGGGTTTCGGATTCGGGTAAGTTTAGGGTTAGGATTAGGGTGAGGGTTAGGGTTAGGGTTAGTGTTCGGGTAAGGGTTAGGGTTAGATTTAGCGTTGGGGTTAGGGTTCGGGTTCGGGTTATAATTAGGGTTAGTTGTAGTGTTAGGGTTAGGGTTAGGGTTAGTTTTAGGGTTAGCGTTAGGGTTAGGGTTCAGGTTTGTGTTCGGGTTAGGGTTAGGGTTAGGATTGGGTTTCGGGTTTGGGATAGTATTAGAGATAGTGTTAGGGTTAGTGTTAGTGTTAGGGTTTGTGTTAGGTTTAGGGTTAGGTTTAGGGTTCGGGTTATGGTTTCTGATGAGGTTAGGGTTAGGGTTAGGGTTAGAATTCGGGTTAGCGTTAGTGTTCGGGTTAGTGTTAGGATTCGGCTTAGGGTTCGGGTTAGTGTTAGGGTTCGGGTTCGGGTTAGAGTTAGGGTTAGTTTTAGGGTAAGCTTTAGTGTTAGGGTTAGGGTTAGGGTAAGGATTAGGGTAAGGATTAGGGTTCTGGCTAGGGTTAGGTTAGGGTTAAAGTTAGGGTTAGTGTTATCGTTAGGGTTAGGTTTAGGGTTAGTTTTAGGGTTAGAGTTAGGGGTAGGTTTCTGGTTCGGATTCGGGTTAGGGTTCGGGTTAGGTTTAGGGTTAGGGTTAGGGTAAGGGTTAGGGTTTGGATTCCAGATAGGGTTAGGTTTAGGCTTAGGTTTACGGTTAGGGTGTTAGGATTCGTGTTAGGGTTTGCGTTCATTATAGGGTTCCGGTTAGGGTTAGGGTTAGAGTTAGGGTTATGGTTAGGTTTATGGTTAGGGTTAGTGTTCGGGTAGGTTTAGGGTTAGGGTTAGAGTGAGAGTTAGGGTTCACTTTAGGGTTAGGATTAGGGTTATGGTTAGGGTTAGGGTTCGGGTTATGGTTAGGTTTAAGGTTAGGGTTCATGTTCGGGTTCGGGTTCGGGTTACGGTTAGGGTTAGGATTAGTGTTAGTGTTAATGTTAGGGTTAGGGTTAGGGTTAGGTTTAGGTTTAGGGTTAGATTTAGGGTTCGTGTTTGGTTTAGTGTTAGGGTTAGGATTAAGGTTAGGGTTAGGTTTAAGGTTAGGTTAGGGTTAGGGTTCAGGTTCGGATTCGGGTGAGGTTTAGGGTTAGGGTTATGGTTAGGTTTTGGATTAGGGTTCGTGTTACGCTTAAGGTTCGGGTTACGGTTAGGGTTAGGGTTAGTTTTAGGGTTAGAGTTAGGGTTAGGTTTCGGGTTCGGGTTAGTGTTCTGATTAGGGTTCAGGTTAGGGTTATGGTTAGGGTTATAGTTAGTGTTAGGGTTAGGGTTAGGGTTAGGGTTAGGCTTAGGGTTTGTGTTCGGGTTAGTTTTAGGGTTAGGGTTAGTTTTCCTGTTAGGGTTAGGGTTTGGGTGCGGGTTCGGGTTAGGGTTAGGGTTCAGATTAGAGTTAGGGTTAGGGTTAGGGTTCGAGTTGTGGTTTGGTTTCGGGTTAGGGTTAGAGTTGTGGTTAGGGTTCTAGTAACGGATAGTGTTAGGGTTAGGGTTAGGGTTCGTTTTAGGGTTAGCATTAGTTTTAGGGTTTGGGTTTGGGATCGGGTTAGGGTTCGGATAGGGTTAGGGTTAGGGTTAGGGTTCGGTTTCCGGGTAGGTTAGGGTTAGGGTTAGTGTTAGGGTTAGGGTTAGGGTTAGGGTTCGGATTAGGGTTCGGGATACGGTTAGGATTCAGGTTAGGATAGGGTTAGGGTTAGTTTTAGGGTTAGAGTTAGGGTTAGGTTTCGCGTTCGGGTTACATTTCGGGTTAGGTTTAGGGTTCAGATTAGAGTTACGGTTAGGGTTAGGGTTTGGGTTATGGTTTGGGTTCGAGTTAGATTTAGTGTTGGGGTTAGGGTTCGAGTAACGGTTCAGTTTAAGGTTAGGGTTAGGGTTAGGGTTCGTTTTAGGGTTAGGGATGGGGTTAGGGTTGGGGTTCCGATTAGGGTTAGAGTTAGATTTAGGGTTAGTGTTACGGTTGGCGTTAGATTTAGGGTTCGGATTAGGCTTAGTGTTAGGGTTAGGATAAGGGTTCGGTTTAGGGTTAGGGTTAGGGTTAGTGTTAGGGTTGGGGTTAGGGTTAGGGTTAGGGTTGGGGTTACTGTTTGGGTTCGGGTTAGGATTAGAGTTAGGGGTAGGGTGAGGGTTACTGTTTAGGTTAGGGTTAGGTTTAGTGTTAGGGGATGGGTTCGGGTTAGGGTTAGGGTTAGTTTTAGGGTTCGCTTTACGGTTAGGGTTAGGTATAGGTTTAGGGTTAGGGTAAGTGTTAGGGTTCCGGTTAGGGTTAGGGTTAGGGTTATACTTAGGGTTAGGTTTGGGGTTAGGGTTAGGGTTAGGGTTAGGGTTAGGGTTCCGGTTAGGGTTAGGGTTAGGGTTATTGTTAGGGTTACGGTTCGGGTTAGGGTTAACGTTCGGGTTCGGGTTAGGGTTCGGGTTAGGGTCAGGGTTAGGGTTAGGGTTAGGGTTCAGGTTAGTGTTAGGTTTAGGGTAAGTGTTATTGTTCGGGTTCGGGTTAGGGTTAGTGTTAGGGTTCAGGTTCAGGTTAGGATTAGGTTTAGGTTTAGGTTTAGGGTTAGGGTTAGAGTTAGGGTTAGGTTTAGGGTTCGGTTTAGGATTACGGTTAGTGTTATTGTTAGGGTTAGGGTTAAGGTTAGGGTTAGGGTTAGGGTTCGGGTAGGGGTTAGGGTTAGGCTTCGGGTTAGGGTTAGGATTAGGATTAGGCTACGTGTTCGGATTAGGGTTAGGGTTTGTGTTCGGGTTAGGGTTAATGTTCGCGTTCGGGTTAGGGTTAGGTTTAGGTTTAGGGTTAGGGTTAGTGTTAGATTTAGGGTTAGGGTGAGGGTTCGGGTCCGGTTTAGGTTTAAGGTTCGGGTTAGGTTTAGGGTTACGGTTATGGTTAGAGTTAGGGTTCGTGTTTGGGTTAGGGTTAGTTTTCGAGTTAGGGTTAGGGTTAGGTTTTGAGTTAGGGTTAGTGTTAGGGTTCGGGTTAGGGTTCGGGTTAGGATTAGGGTTAGTGTTAATGTAAGGGTTATGGTTAGCGTTAAGGTAAGGTTTCAGGTTCGGGTTCGGGTAAGGGTTAGGGTTATGGTTAGGGTTATGGTTAGGGTTAAGGTTATGGTTAGTGTTCGGGTTCAGGTTAGAGTTATGGTTAGTATTAGGGTAAGGGTTACGGTTTGAGTAAGGGTTCGTGTTCGGGTTAGGTTTAGTTTTAGAGTTAGGTTTAGGGTTTCGGGTTCAGGATAGTGTTAGGGTTGGGGTTCGTGTTACGGTTCGGGTTCATGTTAGGGTTAGGGTTATGGTGAGGTTTAGCGTTCGGGTTCGGGTTAGGATTAGGGTTAGTGTTAATGTTAGGGTTAGGGTTAGGGTTAGGTTTAGGGTTCGGTTTCTGGTTAGTGTTAGGGTTAGGGTTAGGGTTAGTGTTAGTGTTAGGTTTAGGGTTAAGGTTCAGGTTCGGGTTAAGGTTAGGGTTAGATTTAGGGTTAGGGTTAGTGTTAGGGTTAGGTTTCAGGTTCGGGTTAAGGTTAGGGTTAGGTTTAGGGTTAGTGTTATGGTTAGGGTTCGGGTTAGGATTAGGGTTAGTGTTAATGTTAGGGTTAGGGTTAGGTTTAGGGTTAGGGTTAGAGTTAGGGTTCGTGTTTGGGTTAGGGTTACTTTTAGAGTTAGGGTTAGGGTTCAGATTACGGTTAGGGTTAGCGTTTGGTTTAGAGTTCGGGTTCATGTTAGGGTTCGCGTTAGAGTTAGGGTTCGGGTTCGGGTTAGGGTTCGGTTAAGGGTTACAGTTAGGGTTAGGGTTAGGGTTAGGTTTCAGGTTAGGATTAGGGTTAGTGTTAATGTTAGGGTTAGGGTTAGGGTTAGGGTTAGGGTTAGGTTTAGGTTTTGGGTTAGGTTTAGGGTTAAGGTTCGGATTAGGTTTAGGTTTAGGGTTGGGGTTAGGATTCGGGTTAGGGTTCGGGTTAGGATTAGGGTTAGTGTTAATGTCAGTGTTAGGGTTAGGGTTAGGGTAATGGTTCGGGTTCGGGTTAGTGTTAGCGTTTTGGTTATGGTTATGTTTACGGTTAGGGTTAGGGTTTGGGTTAGGTTTAGGGTTCGGGTTCGGGTTCGGGTTAGGGTTAGGGTTAGGGTTAGGGTTAGAGTTAGGGTTCGTGTTCGGGTTAGGGTTAGGGTTAGGGTTAGATTTAGGGTGAGGGTTAGGTTTAGGGTTCGTGTTCGGGTTAGGGTTAGGGTTAGAGTTAGAGTTAGGGTGAGGGTTAGGTTTAGGGTTCAGGTTCAGGTTAGTGTTTGGTTTAGGGTTAGGGTTAGGGTTAGGGTTCGGGTTAGGATTAGGGTTATTTTTAGTGTTAGGGTCAGGGTTTTGGTTAGGGTAAGTGTTCGGGTTCGGGTTACGGTTAGGGTAATGGTAATGGTTAGGGTTAGGGTTATGGTTAGAGTTAGGGTTCGGGTGAGGGTACGGGTTCGGGTCCCAGTTAGGGTTAGGGATAGGGTTAGGGTCATTTTTCGGTTTAGGATTAGGGTTCGGGTTAGGGTTAGGGTTAGGTTTCGGTTTACGGTTACGTTTAGGGTTAGGGTTAGATTTATGGTTCGGGTTCCAGTTAGGGTTAGGTATAGGGTTAGGGTCATTTTTCGGTTTAGGTTAGGTGTTAGGGTTAGGGTGTGTTCGGGTGAGGGTTCGGGTTTGTTTAGGGTTAGGTTTAGGGTTAGGATTAGGGTTCGCGTTCGAGTTAGGATTAGGTTTCGGGTTCACGTTAGGATTAGGTTTAGAGTTAGGGTTAGGGTTAGGGTTCGGGTTAGGGTTCGGGTTAGGGTTAGAGTTAGGGTTCTGGTTAGGGTTCGGATTCATGTTAGGGTTCACTTTAGAGTTAGGGTTCGGGTTCCGTTTTGGGTTAGGTTTAGGCTTAGGTTTAGGGTTAGGGTTAGGGTTAGGTTTAGGGTTCGAGTTCAGGTTAGGATTAGGGTTAGTGTTAATGTCAGGGTTTGGTTAGGGTTAGGGTTAGGATTAGGGTTAGTGTTAGGTTTTTGGTTATGTTCGGGTTTGGGTTAGGGTTAGGTTTAGTGTTAGGGTTAGGGTTAGGGTTAGGGTTAGGGTAAGGGTAGGGTAAGGGTTACGGTTCGCGTTAGGGTTCGGGTTCGGTTAGGGTTAGGGTTAGGGTTAGATTGAAGGTTCGTGTTCGAGTTAGGGTTAGTGTTTGGGTTCAGGTTAGGTTTAGGGTTAGTGTTAGGGTTAGGGTTAGGGTTAGGGTTAGGGTTCGTGTTCGTGTTCGATTTAGGGTTAGGGTTCCGGTTAGGATTTGGTTTCAGTTTCGGGTTCGGGTTAGGGTTAGGTTTAGAGTTCGGGTTATTGTTCGGGTTAGGATTAGGGTTAGTGTTAATGTTAGGGTTAGTTTTAGGGTTAGGGTTAGGGTTCGGGTTCGGGTTCGGGATTGGGTTATGGTTAGGTTTACAGTTAGGGTTAGAGTTAGTGTTCGGATTAGGATTAGCGTTAGTGTTAATGTTACGGTTGGGGTTAGGGTTAGGGCAAGGGTTCGTGTTCGAGTTAGGGTTAGGGTTATGTTTATGGTTAGTATTAGGGTTAGGGTTAGGGTTAGGGTTAGTGTTCGGTTTCGGGTTCGGTTTGGGTTAGGGTTAGGGTTAGAGTTAGGGTTCGTGTTCTTGTTAGGGTTAGTTTTAGAGTTAGGTTTAGGGTTAGGGTTCGGGTTAGGGTTAGGTGTAGGGTTTGGGTTAGATTTTGGGTTCATGGTAGGGTTCGCGTTAGAGTTAGGGTTCGTTGTCGGGTTAGGGTTAGGTTTAGGGTTATGGTTAGGGTTAGGGTTAGGATTAGGATTCTTGTTCGGGTTAGGATTAGGGTTAGTGTTAGGTTAGAGTTAGAGTTAGGGTTAAGGTTCGGGTTCAGGTTAGGGTTAGGTTTAGGGTTCGGTTTAGGGTTAAGGTTCGTGTTCGGGTTAGGGTTAGGGTTAGAGTTAGGGTTAGGATTCGAGTTAGGGTTAGGGTTCGGGTTTGGGTTAGGGTTTGGTTTAGGGTTAGGTTTAGGTGTAGGGTTAGGGTTCAGGTTAGGATTAGGTTTAGTGTTAATGTTAGGGTTAGGGTTAGGGTTACGGTAAGGGTTCGGGTTCGGGATAGTGTTAGGGTTATCGTTATGCTTATGGTTAGGGTTAGGGTTATGGTTAGGGTTAGGGTTAGGGTTCATTTTCGGTTTATGTTTAGGTATATGATTAGGGTTAGGGTAAGGGTTCGGATTCCGGTTAGGGTTAGGGATAGGGTAAGGGTCATTTTTCGGTTTAGGGTGAGGGTTCTGGTACGGTTTAGGTTTAGGTTTAGGGTTAGGGTTAGCGGTAGGGTTCGGGTTAGGTTTCGGGTTCGGTTAGGGTTAGGGTTAGGGATAGGGTTAGGGTTAGGGTTAGGTTTCAGGTTCGGGTTTGGGTTAGGTTTAGGGTGAGGGTTAGAATTAGGACTCGGGTTAGGGTTCGGGTTAGGATTAGGGTTATTGTTAATATTATGGTTAGGGTTAGGTTCAGGGTTCGGGTTCGGGTTCGGGTTAGGGTTAGGGTTAGGGTTAGGGTTAGAGTTAGGGTTCGTGTTCGGGTTAGGGTTAGGGTTAGGGTTAGATTTAGGGTGAGGGTTAGGTTTAGGGTTCGTGTTCGGGTTAGGGTTAGGGTTAGAGTTAGAGTTAGGGTGAGGGTTAGGTTTAGGGTTCAGGTTCAGGTTAGTGTTTGGTTTAGGGTTAGGGTTAGGGTTAGGGTTCGGGTTAGGATTAGGGTTATTTTTAGTGTTAGGGTCAGGGTTTTGGTTAGGGTAAGTGTTCGGGTTCGGGTTACGGTTAGGGTAATGGTAATGGTTAGGGTTAGGGTTATGGTTAGAGTTAGGGTTCGGGTGAGGGTACGGGTTCGGGTCCCAGTTAGGGTTAGGGATAGGGTTAGGGTCATTTTTCGGTTTAGGATTAGGGTTCGGGTTAGGGTTAGGGTTAGGTTTCGGTTTACGGTTACGTTTAGGGTTAGGGTTAGATTTATGGTTCGGGTTCCAGTTAGGGTTAGGTATAGGGTTAGGGTCATTTTTCGGTTTAGGTTAGGTGTTAGGGTTAGGGTTAGTGTTCGGGTGAGGGTTCGGGTTTGTTTAGGGTTAGGTTTAGGGTTAGGATTAGGGTTCGCGTTCGAGTTAGGATTAGGTTTCGGGTTCACGTTAGGATTAGGGTTTAGAGTTAGGGTTAGGGTTAGGGTTCGGGTTAGGGTTCGGGTTAGGGTTAGAGTTAGGGTTCTGGTTAGGGTTCGGATTCATGTTAGGGTTCACTTTAGAGTTAGGGTTCGGGTTCCGTTTTGGGTTAGGTTTAGGCTTAGGTTTAGGGTTAGGGTTAGGGTTAGGTTTAGGGTTCGAGTTCAGGTTAGGATTAGGGTTAGTGTTAATGTCAGGGTTTGGTTAGGGTTAGGGTTAGGATTAGGGTTAGTGTTAGGTTTTTGGTTATGTTCGGGTTTGGGTTAGGGTTAGGTTTAGTGTTAGGGTTAGGGTTAGGGTTAGGGTTAGGGGTAAGGGTAGGGTAAGGGTTACGGTTCGCGTTAGGGTTCGGGTTCGGTTAGGGTTAGGGTTAGGGTTAGATTGAAGGTTCGTGTTCGAGTTAGGGTTAGTGTTTGGGTTCAGGTTAGGTTTAGGGTTAGTGTTAGGGTTAGGGTTAGGGTTAGGGTTAGGGTTCGTGTTCGTGTTCGATTTAGGGTTAGGGTTCCGGTTAGGATTTGGTTTCAGTTTCGGGTTCGGGTTAGGGTTAGGTTTAGAGTTCGGGTTATTGTTCGGGTTAGGATTAGGGTTAGTGTTAATGTTAGGGTTAGTTTTAGGGTTAGGGTTAGGGTTCGGGTTCGGGTTCGGGATTGGGTTATGGTTAGGTTTACAGTTAGGGTTAGAGTTAGTGTTCGGATTAGGATTAGCGTTAGTGTTAATGTTACGGTTGGGGTTAGGGTTAGGGCAAGGGTTCGTGTTCGAGTTAGGGTTAGGGTTATGTTTATGGTTAGTATTAGGGTTAGGGTTAGGGTTAGGGTTAGTGTTCGGTTTCGGGTTCGGTTTGGGTTAGGGTTAGGGTTAGAGTTAGGGTTCGTGTTCTTGTTAGGGTTAGTTTTAGAGTTAGGTTTAGGGTTAGGGTTCGGGTTAGGGTTAGGTGTAGGGTTTGGGTTAGATTTTGGGTTCATGGTAGGGTTCGCGTTAGAGTTAGGGTTCGTTGTCGGGTTAGGGTTAGGTTTAGGGTTATGGTTAGGGTTAGGGTTAGGATTAGGATTCTTGTTCGGGTTAGGATTAGGGTTAGTGTTAGGTTAGAGTTAGAGTTAGGGTTAAGGTTCGGGTTCAGGTTAGGGTTAGGTTTAGGGTTCGGTTTAGGGTTAAGGTTCGTGTTCGGGTTAGGGTTAGGGTTAGAGTTAGGGTTAGGATTCGAGTTAGGGTTAGGGTTCGGGTTTGGGTTAGGGTTTGGTTTAGGGTTAGGTTTAGGTGTAGGGTTAGGGTTCAGGTTAGGATTAGGTTTAGTGTTAATGTTAGGGTTAGGGTTAGGGTTACGGTAAGGGTTCGGGTTCGGGATAGTGTTAGGGTTATCGTTATGCTTATGGTTAGGGTTAGGGTTATGGTTAGGGTTAGGGTTAGGGTTCATTTTCGGTTTATGTTTAGGTATATGATTAGGGTTAGGGTAAGGGTTCGGATTCCGGTTAGGGTTAGGGATAGGGTAAGGGTCATTTTTCGGTTTAGGGTGAGGGTTCTGGTACGGTTTAGGTTTAGGTTTAGGGTTAGGGTTAGCGGTAGGGTTCGGGTTAGGTTTCGGGTTCGGTTAGGGTTAGGGTTAGGGATAGGGTTAGGGTTAGGGTTAGGTTTCAGGTTCGGGTTTGGGTTAGGTTTAGGGTGAGGGTTAGAATTAGGACTCGGGTTAGGGTTCGGGTTAGGATTAGGGTTATTGTTAATATTATGGTTAGGGTTAGGGTTAGGGTAAGGGTTCGGGTTCGGGTTAGGGTTAGGGTTAGGGTTAGGGTTAGAGTTAGGGTTCGTGTTCGGGTTAGGGTTAGGGTTAGGGTTAGATTTAGGGTGAGGGTTAGGTTTAGGGTTCGTGTTCGGGTTAGGGTTAGGGTTAGAGTTAGAGTTAGGGTGAGGGTTAGGTTTAGGGTTCAGGTTCAGGTTAGTGTTTGGTTTAGGGTTAGGGTTAGGGTTAGGGTTCGGGTTAGGATTAGGGTTATTTTTAGTGTTAGGGTCAGGGTTTTGGTTAGGGTAAGTGTTCGGGTTCGGGTTACGGTTAGGGTAATGGTAATGGTTAGGGTTAGGGTTATGGTTAGAGTTAGGGTTCGGGTGA